>NW_025955583.1:0-19761 GCF_022376445.1 Fomitopsis serialis
CGCGCAACGACCGTGTGGTCGCTGCGATAAGTTGAGCTCGTGTGATCAACGTGATAGATTCTTGACTCGGAGTCGCCGCAAGGCACTACGTTGTTGGCGATCCGAATGGAGTCCTCGAACATCCACACTCTGCAACGGCAGGACCACGAAGATTATCAAAGAGAACGAGTGCATATCGTAGGACAAGAGACTGGACGCTATGAAGCCAGATGCCAGCTGTGGCAAAGACGCGTGAGGTAGCTTTGGGCGCTCGGTCAAGGTTGTCGCCTCCAAGAAGCGCCGTGCCGCACATGTATCGTTCGAACTGAACGTGAACACTCTGAATGCACTGATATTCTTGAAGAATGTACATACGTTACGAAACAAGAGACTCATCTGGATCTCTCGTTGTCGGGGAAGGCGTATCGGAGAGCAGACCGTACACAAAGGTGTTACGCGTAGCGACCCGGAGGTGGTCGACAGAGTCGTTTTCATATCGCCAAATCCCCCGCATAGAGAGCACATCAACCTTCAAGCTCCAATGGAGGGAACAGTAGCTGTACGTCATTGGTCGGACATAAGTGCTTGCGTGTAGGACGTCGATTTGGGCACTGTAGCAGAGTCATTAGGCGCACTCAAATATCGCAACACTTACCGCAATACGTGACAAAAAGACTGGAGCAAAAACTCACCATAATGTTGTTAAGTTCGTCTGGCAGTACCTGGCAGTGGATTGTAATCGAACAATGAGGGCGATGGATCGTATTCGGACATGGAATAGACCATGAGGAAGCGTAGCATGCGATTGCGGTCATAGTCATAATATGCGATACAAGGCGTAAACGGACAGAGACGGAGAGAAATCATACGACAGTACCCGCGTTCGACGCAATACGCGGCCAGAGATCCGCCTGAGGCACAACGGTTAGAACATCATCGCAGCATCTAGACGCTGAACAACGCACGCATTCTTTTGCTACAGGGCCAGTGATGGCCGAACCCTTCATCTCACCCTTGGGGTTGACAATCACACCAGCGTTGTCCTACGAACGAAGTTAGCTATACGAATGCGGGGACGACCTCGCCAGCGTACCTCGAAGTAGAGAACGAGACCCTCTCTCCGGCGCCACGACTTGCGCTGCCGGATAACCACAATGGGCATCGCTAGAGGACAAGGAACCCGATTATTGCCAGTTCAGCGTTCCAGGACGCAAGACGCACTCTTCTTCCTGAGTTCGGGCTTTCCCTTCTTCACTGACGCAACGACCATGTCGCCCACACCCGCATCCGGAAGACGGTTAAGGTGCGAGCCCGTCCCGTACGCCTCGATCAAGAAGAGCGACTTCGCGCCGCTGTTGTCGGCGCAGTTGAGGACCGCACCCGTCGGGAGACCGAGGGTCAGACGGAACTTGTTACCAGATGCACCCGCACCTGTACGCGATGAGTACGCCAATAAACGAGCAAATTGTGCTAGCGAACATACCACGCTTGGACATTTTGCTGGATGATTTGAGGACGGAGGCGGACTGCTGGCGGACTGGCTCGGTTGTGAGTATCTGCAACGGTTGTGGCAAGGTTTCGTGCCGACACGTGCCGAAGGCTCCTGTATAGTTGTTCGGTACTTGCCGGTGGCAGCATCGCCCGCAGTGGCACCCTACCCTAGGGTTTATCACTTCCTTCTGAAACTACAGTTCTCAAATGCGCTGGCTGTTTTCGTGGTCAAATTGCCGTACGGTTCCTGAGCGTCCTACGAATATTCGCCCCGACAAGCCTGCGTTGGCGTGCGCAGTCCGCGATCTGCACCTTTACGCTGGATGCGACGAGGGACAAATGTGACCATGGAAATAATATCCGTCACCACGCATTCACGGCACAGTCTAGCAACAAACAACATTGACAGGATCAACAAGCCTACGAAACGATATGCATAGGTTGCGCTTCTGCAGTGTGCGACACTGAAGAAACATGATCAACTAATTCACGATGCAATAATACGTCGGACCCCACAATCGTACCGGGCACTGACGCGAATGCTTTCTCTTTCTCTTTTGGAAGAGCTCCTGCTTGCGTTTCGAAGCCTTCACGACCCTATTGGCGATTAGTTGAGATGGTCGCCCTGAATACAACTGCACAACGTTGTAGTTTCATCGTTCGCTGTCCGCACGCCCCTCGGTGTGTTACTATAAGTAATTTGACGTTGTCCCTCAGGCCTCAACGTTCAACGGTTCATTTCATGGTGCGTTCCTCGATGTATTCACTGCTACATTTGACCGAATGATCAGTTAAACTCCAGTCATCGGTCAACATCCGACCAAGGGTACGCGATGTATTGTTGGTGTGCTGACATGCCTTCGCGCGCGTAGCGGCGAGGACCATTCGTTCTCCTGACAACAGGCGCTCCTACGGCAAATACACCTCTACATAGTACCAATGATTGGACGTACGTGCTCTCGCGGTTTACGAGCACCGATGCAAGGACGTGTCTTGCTCGAGATCCGGCGACATGCACGCATCTGCATCCATGTTAATTTCTTTAGCTGTCATAAGCATCTCGTGGGTCGTGGCATTCACAGATCAGCTCAGAAGTTGCTGAAGTGTGCGGCTGGTGCCGCATGTCAGGAGACCACCGGAACCAAGCTCGTGAGTTTTGGCTTCTGCCGCTTGCGGTTCACAGCAATTCATTTCTCTCCTCAGACAACGGATGATGCTCCGATCCTCGATGTGCGCTGCCTACAGAAACCTGGCAGTTCTTTTAGTCGCTGCCTGATGTTGCAGGCGCTGACGTGTGTACTCACTCGTCTTGGGACGGTATGGAACCTACTGATTTCAAATCACATACTGTTCGCAGATATCGCGTTCCCTGTCGAAGTCGCCTTCTACCGCTCGGACCCTGGCCCTGCTCGTCCACCCCGACAGCTTTCGTGGAGTCGGTTTGGCATGTCGAAGCCATGCCAGCCAGCCAAGCACGGATTCATACAGTATGCTCCTCATGTGTCGATGAGTGAGCGCTCGAGGGCTTGAACTATAGACTCAATGATTCTCATACATAGAACATGTGGACGTGTGTCCAACGCCACGTTTGTGCGGGTCGTGCAAGTTGCGAACGCACGAGATACCACGTAACCGTTTGATAGGCCTCAACCATGATGAACGTGAGTGCCCTGTCGTACGTTGATACAGCGGAGTCTGCTGAGTTCGAGTTTGTCCGTATCTATATGGTGTCGAGCAGTGTCGTTGACGCACAGCCTGGTCATAATCGCCGGTTCTAGGGCTGACCTGAGCATCTCAGACTTGGAACTTGGTTTCCTCGGCAAACGCAGAGCACATGATTTGGCGCCACTGCCTTCTAGCTCTAAGTAAAGGAGATCTATCGCATCCCCGACTCTTATGATGCTGAAGATTCCCAAGGAGGGTTCGCACCGACGGTATTGGAAGTGAAACTTCATTGATGACCGTTTTGATAGACTTGGACTGATACAAGGCAAGCAAGCCTTCGTCGGCACGAAGCTTCTTTGTACATATACCGCATGGAAGCTATATCTGTGCGTAAACTCACGTTGAAGACAGTTGTATTGCAATCCTGACTAATGCACCCTTGTTCGGCAGGCCCGGCCTCAGTATGTACTGACTCCTTGTGCGCATACGTGTGTCTCTGCGTCTATCTGCATGCGTTCTTAACCGCAGGAGCCTCGAGAAGACCAAGCCCTGCGGTTTGTGGTTCTGATACAGGTGTGAGGGTTGAAACTTTGTTTCCCATGTACGCAGCGAATGCTCAGGACCCTGGCATGGTATATATGTCGCCTCTCGCTGCTAGAAATCCCCGTACTCATAGACATCTTTTCCTTTACGACTCTACGGGAGACAGGCACTACAATGGTGATGCACATCCAAGTCGACAAGCTCGTGTCCTCTTTTGAACATTCTATGTGAGAATGCGCCTAGGTCTGTACAGCCGAAGCTTTATTGACATCTGCATGTCAGTTTTGCCTCTCTAGAATCACACCTCTCCCTACCTCACTCACATATCGCTGGCGATAGAGAATGGTACGCAATTATTCGTGGCAGGTATACGCTGAAGCTGATGCACTCACGGAGTAGCCGCGACATCGATCCCATACCCAGGACAACTACGCCCGACAGCGGCTACAGCTCAGAGCTTGAGTACGGCGGATTTGATTAGGTTGAAGTCACGCGCTGACTTTACTGAGTAGAGAACCTGCAAAGCCATTCGTGGGTGTCAATCGTGGTTCTGACGGTTTCGAGCCCACGAATGCTCCGCGTATATTCGCATTCGTGGTGGCCGTCAACGAATACCACTCTCCGAGTGTCCCTAACTTGTCGGGATGCATCAACGACGCTCAGGATTTCATGGACTACTTGAAACATGTCCTCGACGTACCGACACCTAGGATTTCGAAACTGATCAACGGAGAGGCCACCCGTTCCGCTATTATCAACGAGTTCAAGGCCCACTTCTGGAACAATCCGGACATTCACCACGGCGATGCTCTCGTCTTCTTCTTCTCCGGGCATGGCAGTTATGCTCCTGCACCGAAGGACTGGCCTGCCCAGAATGATCTGATAGAGCTCATTTGCCCGTACGACTACATGGACGAGGACAAGAACGATGACAAGTACGGGATATCTGACCGAACGCTTGACGGGCTTATGCGGACGCTGGCGGCCCGCAAGGGTGACAACATCGTATGTTCGCGCCTTCTCGTTCATGCTGGTCGAGAGTGACTCATCGTTTCTGACCGCGGCTAGACGGCTATCCTCGACTGTTGCCACTCTGGAGGGATGGCAAGGGAGCTAGATTCCCGGGCCGCGATGACACACCCCTTCGAGTCGGTGAGGTCTGCGCCAAATTGTACTACGCCTATCCTCCGACACTAGACCAGGAGCTATGGGGCCATCCCGCAGACCGAGCTGTATCCTGGGAAATCCCGTCAGCATACAAGGCGACGCCATCATACGTCCTGTTGGCTGCGTGTCGCGCCAATGAGAAAGCCAAGGAAATGCGGTGCTCATACAATCCACCTGGAGGCGAGACGCTAGAGAACGTCCGTGGTGCGTTTTCCGCTAATCTGATCCGGACACTACGCACCACGGGGAAGGAGAACTTGGGTGCGCTCACGTATGCGCGTTTGACGGACGATCTGCCGCGTCGTGCGATTCATCCACTCCCCTCGCTCCTTGAGCAACACCCGCAGTGCGACGGCATCCACAGTGATAGGGTGCTCTTCAGCACGCGTCGAATTCCGGATGCCCCCGACTCATTCATCCTGATCAGACAAGGGCACACTTGGCGCGTGCAAGCCGGGACAATCCATGGGATTACCGAGGGGACACAATTCGCTTTATCTTCAACGCTTTCGGGGATACAAGCAAAAGGTGAAGTGAAATTCGAGGCGGAGAATGTGTGGCCAACGACATGCGAGGCGCCGTGCAGCTCGGCCGGTGTAGAGCTCGATTCCTCGATCCCTCAACGAGTGGTCGTCACACATTGGAACCAGCCGATTTCGCTCGCCACGCGCGTGTATGTCCGTCGCACCCCCGGGGACGATGGTCTTGCTATCAATGCCGGGGCGCTCTATCGAGTGACGCATGACGAGGCGGACGCCCGCGACCTAATCCTAGGTGCCATTCCGGGTGGTTGGCGTCTCGAGAGGTTCGATCCACTCGTCACACATTTCTACGGCAGCGCTCGTGTTTTGGAGGTTGCTGGCAGCTCGTCGGCGCATGCAACAGGCGTTCTGGACGCGATTTCCCGTTTCAACTTCCATCTATACCGGTCTAATGTGGACGTTGCAATTGACAAGGAACTCTGCCTAACCGTCCAAATGCACGCTCTGGAGGAAGTGGTGGAGATGGCCTGCGAGACATGGAAGCAGTCGCACATTCATCTCGGTCGCGGAGAAGAGGTCGCCCTTCGCACTGTGGAAAGCATGACATCGATCTGCTGCCAACACTGTGACGTTGCTTGCTGCTCCAGGAATGCTGGTGGCCAAAGGAGGGCTGACTGTGGTCACTTCCATATGTCAAAGCCTGTGAAGGAGGCGGTGATAACGGACTGCGATCGCCTCTACGGCTTCACGGTGGTCAACGATTCGGCGATTGATCTCTTTCCATATGTGTACTTCTTTGACCCGAGTACCTACGCTGTCAAGGTGCGTGCCCTGAGTTTTCTCTACTGAGATTGAGCTCTCACATACCGGCACAGTTGCTGTATTCACCCCGATGGAGCACCTGTGAAGCACCTCTACCAGTCAACGGCAGCATTCATATTGGCTATGGCGGATTCGGTACCAATCCTCTGCGAGTCACTCGGCCAGAAATCCATTCCGATAACACCGTGGGCTTCCTCAAGATATTCGTCTCCACGTGCTATGTCGAGCTGAACATCGAGAAGCCTCCCCTATTCGACTCACCGGAAAAGGTGGTACATCTGGACCAAATTCCTACGTGTCAACCACCGGTCAGGGAAGGACATCCTCACCCCATCGCTATGCAGCACAACTGGAATACGTGGACCTACGTTCTGACGTCGCGGGCGACACAAGACGTATGACGGCCATGTGTATCTGAATCGCTTCGATATAAGTCTATGCCATTTGTGATGTACTACAGTACCTGTAACTTTATGGTCCCATCGCTCGTCAATCACAGACATGTCACATACAATGGAACAGGTGTCGGGAGTTGGCATGGAGCACCACGTCTTCCAAGCGTACGCCGAAGCGGGAACGATCCTCTTCTGCATGACCACACGCCGGACTCGAAACTGGCACCGTTCAAGCTCGACAGTGTTGACTGTGCCCAACGCTGACAAACATGCACTCGAAGAATAATGTGGCTCTCGCGCTGTGGTCGTCCAGAGTTACAGGCGGAAAGGTGGGGGCCACAGGATGTTGACGCTTCGGGACAGGAGACCAACACTGGTGCCTGCCATCGAAGGGTCCGCACTATAAACCGTGTTCCGGCAGCTGCGTATGAGGTCTGCGCGAGGCAGCTTGGGCACCGAGCCCTGCGACTGGCTGCGCGCTCGACCGGCCGCTCCTGACATGTTGAACGCGCTTCCTGTGGGGCGACGTCCGGTATGGCCACTGAACTGGGATGCTGATATACAGTATGTAGCACATTGCGTATGACCCAAGGCGGGCATAAGACTCATCGAAGTGTGCAGTCCTACACTCGCATTGGGACCAGGCCGTACTCGTCGAGGCAAGGAAACGGGGGATGCGGACGCACAAGCAGAATGATGAAAGGGGAGGTACCGGCCCGCCGCGTGCTGCCTGTAGATGCTGCAGGATGGTTTATCCAGCACTTTGCCACGCCATGAACAAATGGTCCGTGTCTCCGTCCAGATGACAACCCTGTTTCCTTTGGCATCAGAACCGAGCGGGAGAAGGACGAGTCAATAGCGCGTAGCCTGTGCACAAATCAGACTGCTGAAGTCCATGACGATAGTGGAACATACCGGGGTCAGACGTGGGCCACCTTGAGGCAGAGATCGCCAGTGAGAACAAAGACACGACTCAGTGGATGGAATAAGACACTCTGGCTAGCGTTACACAGGCCATGGATATGAGATGACAGACACAGACAACGTGATGCCCTCGATGTATCGCACGCTTGCGCGTGTGGGCGATGATACGAGCGTAAAGGATCATACCAATGCAAGTAACTGAGGCGGCGATAGGCCGGAAATATTGTGTCGTTCGCGTAAATGATACAATTACAAGACAAACTACCTGCGCAATAGTCCCATGTCAGATTGTCGCGTAACGAGTCCATAAGAAGGCTACTTACCCCATGAGATGACCTTCACTTGGCTTTCTTGACTATACGCACGCCCGCGAGCGGTGTGTTCTTCTTCGGCGGATCCATACGCGCAGCAGGCGACCCTGATGCTGACATGGTCGGGGACAGCGTAGCCTTAACTAAGGGCAACGACGGGAGATGCTGCTGAGGTTTCTTGGGTAGGACGGACTGGCGCCGAGACGGGGACGGAGCCGTAGCAAAGGTGGCAGATCCTTCGACAGGCTTGGGCGGTAGCGATGGGTGCAGGCGCGGCGTTGACGCGTCCATGGACGACTTCTCCAATTCCCGCAATTTCGCCTCCATCCGAGCGATCTTTGCGTCTGTGCTGGGAGACGAGGACTATTGGCCAAGTGCAGCGAGGATGACGGCACGATACTCACAGGTCTGATCGACCGGTGGATGCGCTCTTCAGCAGGCTTAGCGTCGTCGGCTTCCCCGCATCGTTCATGATCCTCCTCGGTCGCGCTCCGAACTGCCCGCCTTGATCGAGTGGCGCTTGATGTGCATGGGTGATGACGAGTTTCCTCCCGCGCAACAGCTTGTCGTTCGCGCGTTCGAGTGCCTTCTGAGCGTCCTGTAAGGCAGAGAGACAGGACACAGTCAGCGAGGAGTTCTTGTCGCATCTCGCCGCCGCTTCAACCCCGGGTTTCACTGTACCATCCAAGCATGGGATGTCAATGATGGCGTCGTGCGTACATATGAGAAGAGACACCCGGGGTCAGCAAGCGAGATTGTTCGAGCAAGTAGAACGGACGTACAATTGCATCGGCGAACTCGACGAAGGCATATCCGCGGGGCTTTCCTTTGAAGGGGCCCGTCTTGTGGAACAAGAAGTCGAGCTTGGACACTTTGCCGAACTTTGTGAAGACTTGCAGCAGTGTGTACCTGATCTATGTAAATCAAGTCTCCCATAACGTCAAGAACGACGCACTCATCGACGGTCGGATGCAAGTTCCCGACGTAGAGCCTTTCCTTCGACACTGGCCGCGGTCGTTCTCCCTGCGATGTCGAAGTCGACGCGACAGGTGGTGCTGGAGCCGGGTAAGATAGATGGCTCGATGAATCAAGGTTTTCAGCCGTAATAGACGAGCTCGATGGCGTCGGCGACGGCGTGGCCTGCACTGAGGACATGGTGGTTGAAGACAACCTGTACGCGCCTACTAGGCGCGGGCTTGTATTGAACGCCCATCCTCGCGCTCTCCTACAATTTCAATGCTCTCATTCTTTTGCTTGCAACGAACGCCAATATACAATGAACGAGTAGGATTGAACTCGCGATGGGCGATTGCTCAAAGTACTTGTCAAAAACGTTGAAAAATGTGTACGTGTCGTCACGTCCTGGAGTCGTCGTCAATCTCACGTCGTATGACACCGGCCAGCACCTAAATCCCTAGGCAGACGTAGACTATTCCTTCAACCTTCGTGCCTCAGGATATCCTTGTCTAACCCAGCAGCGAAGCATCGCTAACCTGTATACTCGTTCTCCACCATCATAATCTTCTGCCGCGAAGTAGGCGATGGAGGTCGAGCCGCAATATCGGGCTACTAGGTCCCGGAATCGATTATAGCATGCAGGTGGAAAGAACAACCCTCGTACTGCTGCCAGTCTCCTACGAAAATCTGGGTATTGCCGACCAAGGGACTCATGGTGTGCCATATGACATCTCATGCGCTGGGTGAGTACGTATGTCCTCGTGTTGCGGTTGGCCAGTAACGCAGGAGCTTTTCTAAGCGACTTCCACCGATTCGTTGCCTGAAGCTAGTGTCTCACTTTGGCCATGACTGTGTCTGTTCCGCAAATTACTGCGCATGAGGTGTTTATGCCTCCTCCCAGATGCGCTAGACCCAGTATGCGGACTGTTGCGGATATGAAAACGGTAAGTCACCTTTCCGTAAAGCCCAGATCCAGGATTTCATTGGTCGTGACTCTGGCAGTGATCATCAACAATGCGTGCTAAGTTACCGCGAAAGACCCGCTCCGGACCCGCCTCGAGCGTATAACCGCACAAAGTCGTTCAACTGTGAAAGACATCCGAGATCCACAGCGATCATGGATGCTCATGGACGCTCGCCTCGAGGCCAGTCTGAGCAATCAAAATCGGATCGGGAGAGTCATCCTGGTTGCTTAGGGCGACATGGGAAACTCGATGCGTCTCGATACACGTGTGTGTTCATCTGGGGACTCTACTCATCTCCTGCCATCCACGATTCCTACCTTTTCGGTCTCCTTGGTCGACACGCTACCTCGGAGCGTTCTCCATCCCTGAACGCAGGCTCGCCACTCGTGCCACTGGACTTCCAAACTTCATCTCCCCCTTCTCCGCCGACACACATGGTCTTCGTATGCCTTCGTTCCGACCTCGTCGGGGATTCCAGCACCTCACCGCGCAGGCCCAACATAGACCGCCCGATCGCTCATCGTGTGCGCATGGGACTTTGTGACCCGTTGTCGGTCGGAAGTCAGGACGCTCGTGGGATCTGTGCGCGAGGTTGTTGTGCGCCCGTGCTTCCTTTGTGGTTCACGGTTCTCATTGCACCGCAGTACGTGCGTCTATCTCGCTCGCAGATCGCGGCAGATCATGATCCCCAGTCTCTCTGCTACTTATGTACCAGATGGTCCGAGATCTTCGCCGTCCTGCTGCGTCATCCGGTAGGCCTAGGGCTCTAGAACTACCAGAGAAATGACTCTGCTCATTGTAGCTTCGTGCCTAGACCAGGAGGCGAGCAGGCAGCACAGCTACCACTTCCAGTGATTTAGCATCGGACGGATCATGTTCTTGCGATATCATGATAGCAAGCGGACGATGGACGCTCTTCCGCGAACCAGGGATGTGGACTTGATAGAGGTGAGTTAGATCAATGCGATCACGGTATAGCAGCCAGCGTAACACTTGCCTGATGCACAGCAAACCGAAAGCAATGCGATTGCGAGCAGGTAGAAAGCAAGATACAAGCGAGTACAGACATTGTTCGAACACAGATACACAACATGTTGACCAAAAACGATGCGAAAATGCTAGGATACGAATAAGTTAGATGAGTGGGTATCAGTTCGGAGTCAAGAGTCCATGGCTATGCAGCAGCCGTCAGCGTCGTAGTGGCACGTCTTCCTCGCTCTCGGGGTCGCTCTCCGGATCGTTGTCGACCTCGATGTCGTCCTTCTTGGAGTTGGGGCATGTGCCGTCCGGGCGAAGATGCCGCTTGTAGGAGTCTGGGCGAGCGTATACCCCTTCGCACACTGCACACACGACCTTCTTGTTGCGATGGATGTTCATGTGGCGGTCCCGGTCGCCAGGGCGAGTGAAGGTCTTGCTGCACTCCTCGCACTTATGCTTGCCCCTCTTCGATCCACATGCAGTGCGAGGGCCGCTCCCGCGCCTCTTCTTCCCCTTGTCACGCCCTTGCCCGACCTCGCAGTCACGCCTCTCGTCGCCTTGTCCTCCGAACCAGCG
This sequence comes from Fomitopsis serialis, assembly GCF_022376445.1. NCBI lineage: Eukaryota > Fungi > Basidiomycota > Agaricomycetes > Polyporales > Fomitopsidaceae > Fomitopsis > Fomitopsis serialis. The sequence continues at coordinate 11,256 of NW_025955583.1, forward strand.
TCTACGCGACCCTTTTTAGGCTTCGGTTCCAACGTGGTATCGTCTTCATCAGCAGCATCCACATCGATGGGGACGTACTCGTCGTCGCCGTCGTCACCGTCGCTCTCGTCGCAGTTAGCATCGCGCTCGTCGCCCGTTGACTGCGGGTAGGCAGTGAAGGCATCAGCCGGCTTCGTCGCATGTGAACTCGAGGGCATCGGTTCCTCGATGGTTCGGCTTCCTCCGCGAGTCCTGGGCGAAGGGCGACCAGGAAGGGCGTGCAGGCGTGTGGAAGTCAGCTCTTGATCTTCCACGCGCTTTGCACGCCGCTTGGGCAGTGGCTTCACATCACGAATCATCGGACTGCCTGCCTCGCGGGGTGGCGTCTTCGCAGAACCCCGTTTGCGCTTAGGACGGAAGTTGGCACAAGTGCCGACTTCCGGGGATGTCGCCAAGAGCACCGACGGCGATACGCCAACAGGGCTGGCGCGAGGCGGCGACCCTGGGGTGTATGGGGTGAGGGGTGAGTCGTATGCCTCCTCATCGTCGTAAGCCGCGTTCATCCTGTCGAACGCTCCGCCGAGCGACTTTGCTGCCGGGGAGATGGATGTGACGTCGATGGTGCTCGTTGGCGATACCTGCAACTCGGACGGAGTCGTCCAGACAGGCAGTGCACTCGCGTCCGCGGACCATGGTGTGAAGAGGGCGCCGGAAGTTGACGCAGGCGAGACGGTGGAAGAGACGGGACTGTATGGTGAGTGCAGGAGACTTGGAGAGATAGTCTGCGGCTCCGTCTCGTGAGAGGGTCCTGACATAGCCATCCTAGATGAACCCGAGAAGACCCGGCTGGGTAGAAGCGTGGATGAAGGAGCATAAGGTCCCTGATGGAACATGGCAGAGCCTGGCGACGCCAACGCAACCTCTACCGTGTTGTATGCTTTACGAGCATACAGCACGGTAGCTGTTTCGTTGGATGCGTCGTCAAACCGTGCTTCAAATCAATCCACGGCACTACAGTATAGTTGGGTTAGACTTACCTGCACCCGAAGCTCCGCCGCGTAATCGCTGACAATGTCATCTGGCATCACAGCGTCGTCCTCAAACGAAAACTCCATATCCAGTGGCCGGAATGGAAGATCCAGCTCTGGAAGCTCGATCACTGGCCCGTCGTACATTGGCCCCATCGTCGAGTCGCCGAAGAGACCCTGGTAAGACGTGTACAGGAACTCCTCATCTAGGGACGTGGTCGACTTCGATTCGCCAAGGGAGCGATATGGAGTCAAGGATGGCAGCATGGCGCAAGTGCACAGTCGCGCGGTGTGCCGAAGTCGGTGCTCGAGGTCGAGAAAGTATTGAGCGATGTGGGTCGCGTTGTTGGCCCAGACAACCAGAGCGGATTCATTTCGCTAAGTAGGGATTACGGTGAGCGTTCGTAATGTGATTGTAGCGAACATGACTGACTACTATAGAGGCATGGTGCGCCATTGCCGCATGCGGCGTTGACGCAAGTGAACCTAGGATAGGCAACTTGGTGCCATCATGAGCATCGAACAGCGATGCATCAGGATGTCTGGGACGGATCAGTAGGGGGAGGCGAAATGAAAGGATACTTCATACATCTCTGCCAGGAGTGCCTTGATAGCTGGTGTGCGCGCCTTGATGGCGGCCCGAAAGCGGGAGTCCTTCAATAGGGTGGCCAACGATGGGTCTCGTTCGCTGGGGTAGAGGAGAGCATTTCCGTCGTCGGAGAGCACGCACACGGCGACGTAGTCGAGGTCGTCTGTGTCCGGCGGAGGGGAAGATAGCTGGGAGATAATGGAATGTAGCGAGGCCTGGGCAGCAACACTCATGGCGGACGGGAAGGGGGTATTGTCTCGACTGTGGCCCATCTGGCTCGCGGGTTAAATCACTTCGTACTGTGGGTCCCTTTAGCGCTTTTGAGCGTCTGTGGTCGCGCCTCAAGGACATCGCACTTTCTTCAAGGATGCCCATATCGGACATCGGAGTTGATGCTGCACAGGGCGAGCCTTCATCTTCGTGAGATGGATCTCTTGTCATGTCGATTGATAGCTGCCGTACGCGTGAAGGCGACAAAAAGCGCCGTAAGCGAGTCATAATAAGAGCTCTGGGACCGGAAGGAGAAGGCAACCACTATTATCAAGTACGACTCGGTCCTACTTGTGAGCATCTCAGGCAGGATTAGCGTGGATCCTTGCTTCTATCATACATATCTCTCTTCCTTTCCTTGCCTCCGACATCGTCGGTGCCCTCGCGAACCTGCCTTAACGAGTGGAATTTGCTGCTGCACTATCCACTACCAGTGGTAGCATCGCCTTTGAAACTGCGACCGACCGACCTATGCCAATGCCTCGTGGACTACACGCTTTACGGCGAATCATGTGTCGCGTTGGAATTTGGGGCACGCACGCGGAAGGAATGCACTACTGAGGTAGCGAAGTACGATAGAACATCTGGACGGAAGAGGCGAGCGGTGTGAATGCTGTGCACTCACTCACGACTCACGTTCAGAGCTTTGTGTGAGAGCGGTGCCTGGTTCTCAGAAATTCTGTCGCCTGTAAAGAGTTACAATACAGTCTTACATGGAGAACATTGGCAGCCCTCCGTAAGACACGGTGCCATGGGCTACGCTGTTGATGGGCTGTTTGCTCCTTTTGCCTAAAGTCCGAAGTGAGCCGGACTCGCTGGCAAGATGGTCAGTTCTGACCGAGACGTCTACGAGCGAGCAGCATGGCGGCCGAATCGTCCCTGAGACCCGGTACTCCGGATTATCAAAATACTTCCCCTCATTTTGATTGCGCCTAGGCGACGACAAGGCGGGTCCGGCGGTCGGGCGGCCGCCCGCATCACGAGGGTGTGATGCAGCTCGCGACCTCGCGACTCAGCAAGACACGCCGGATATAGGTGACTTCACTTTGCAGAATTTCAAGGTTCTGTATGGACAGTGCCGAGCATACTTTGAATCCGAAGAGTCGGGCGATAACCTGAGGAGAGGTCAATGTCAGGCCCGGGCGCATGCCGTCGGCTTGAGCGTGGGAAGTGGACCCACAGACGCACTCAATGCTATTTTGGGGTAACTTGCCTCTTTCAGACTCTTGATCCCGTGCAGCGACAGACGTGCCTACCCCTTTCTGATCTGAAGGTTTGCATTCACATGGGATTTCAGCGACAAGCAGAGCCGAGGCAACCGCATGTTCTAGGTTTCCGAATACGGCTTCGCTGCCAGTGCGCGGCCCGCAGCGGCCTCTGCTGACAGCACATCATCGCCAGTCATGTGAAGCATTCTTCTAGCGTGTTTAGACTCAGAGTGAGTCCATGGCTTACTCTGTCTCTGCGCAACAAGACTGACACCGCTCTTGTCTCCAATATCCTCTCGAGATACCTTCATTTGTGGTCGTATTCTCCGTGCCGCTAAGTCGGGCTTTACACTTGCGTCAAATAGAAGTGAAACTCAGTTGAACATCAATCATCACGCAATACAAGTGTCACGAAGGTTACAAGGTAGGGTCCTGCCAGTGCTCTCTGCCGCATGCGCGCCGAGGGACGGGTAGCATATCGGAAACCTGGCGCCCCCGTAGCAGACTCAGTGAACTTAGTCTTTCTACTGCTAGCAAAACGTCTGCTGCGGTATTAACCGTGCAAAATCTGGGTGAGCACCGCCGATGATTTAGATAGCGATGCGTTGGGACACCTGAACACGAGCTATCCGAAATTGGGCTAGACTGGAGTTATTGTGAAGCTTTCATCCGTCTCGTCGGGTTGTCGTCGATACGAGGCCGTTGTAAAGGTATCAGGACTGCCGTACGTGTCGTGCGTTCATCATATTGGTTGCACTCACAAAAAGTATGTTTCAGAGCTCAAGAAGCACCAGGACATCGGAGATTATCACGCGTCGGGTCTCCGACAATCACGACGAACAAGGGCTGAGATTTAGAACAGGTAAACATCACCCCCCTTTCACGAGCATCTGACAACGCCGCCGGCTTGCATTATCTTCAGATTTGCCGCATGTGAGCGGACAACGCAGAGACATGCTCGACGCGCAGGGTGCGCATGCGCTGACTCTCAGAAGGTGCGCTGACATGTCCATCTTTGTGGGCGGCGACCGAGGAAGTGTCCCGGCGGCCAGCAACATCTGCTTGCTTTGCGGGAACAGATAACTTTCGTGGGGGCTTTCACTGCCTTGGCTAATATCTGCGGCCTGCGCTGCATGGATCACTGCGAGACCCCAAACAATTTGTACCACCACCGAATGGCACCGCTGCCTTGATAATCAACCAGGACCCGTCCGTCTTCAGATATCTGTGATCCTGGCACCGCTGACTGGTTTCGTACTAGGTTTGCGGTCGATGCTTAGAATGTTATTGTGTCCACCATTTACGGCTACATGCCACTGTCTGTGCGGTGGCCTAGTAGCACCATCCTTGATGAAGGCACGCAGCACTTCCTCCTCTTTTTCTTGTGAGGAATTCATCGTTTTGTCAACGTTTTGGTCTCTTGCCGGGGTATTGTCCTAGAACTGCCTCGGCTGCCGACGACTGTCGGAAGTGCGATCTGCATAACGATCGAGGGTTTACGGCAGCCGGCGCTACGCCCATCTTCTGTCAGCCTCCACACGGCGAAGCAGATAGCGGTTGGCGTCTACATCCATATGAAGCAGGAGCAGGACGCATCGGCGGAGACCCGCATCGGGTTCGGGATCATTGAAAGGGATCTGAGGCCTTCCTATGCGTCCGTCAAGTTCGAACTGCTGACAGCGGTGAGTCCGGACCATGTTCTACTATTACCGACTTCACGTAATGAGCTGCCATGCCGCAGAACGGCCGTAACTGCGGTCGCAGCGGCGGAGCGCCTTTTCCCTCCTAGAAGGCCCCTACAGTGCTGGCAAAGGCCCGACGAGGGCAGCACTAACATGTCACTGCCCACAGTCGGGAGAAAGCGCACGAACGCCACTGTGCGCAGTACACCAAAACGAGAGCCTCTGCTAGTGAACGTATTTGTCACTCCGTAGGCAAGTACGCCACCCAAGTCAATGAGCCGATTTACCTGACTTTTTTTGAAAGTCGTCGCAGGGATATGGCAGCAGTTTCGGGCGATGCCACTCATCTGAAGGCCACTGGCAGTAGGCGTATGCGATCATGAAATCAAGCTGTCTTCATATCACGAGCTCCGCTTCACGAGCTAGACGTCCCCTTCAAGCCGAAGAGTGTCACAAACCCAGGCGACCTTACAACCATTTCACCAGATGTACCAAAGCTTGGGGATGGGGACAAGATATCGACCGCCGGACAGAGCGAGCACGGGCACCTTTGCACTTCAACCGGGTGGCATGACATGTCGTCACCACGGTCTTCAGACTTACCATTCTAGGTAATTATGCTGACATAGAGCCCAGGGTCGCCCATGGCAAGCCGTAGCACCAGTGCACGCCTCTTAGTCCCATTATCATCTTCAGCCAGGTGCGTTTGCCGCAACAAAAACGAAGATTGGGTTAGAATAGAACAGTTGACGTCGTTTCAGCCAACCCTTATCATCTCTCATATTGCCGGTGCATAGCTCGCCCACAATGACACACAGAACCGGCATTCACGTACTCGCCTTCGATATCTACGGGACAATTCTGAACACTAACAGCATCACATCGGGGATCAAACAACATAGTCATCTAGACGACGAAAAGGCCGCCCAACTCAGCCAACTGTGGAGGCGATATCAACTCGAGTGAGTGCGATGCCTCGCTGATTCTACTGACAGTCATATTCAAACCTTGGCAATGTTAGGTACACATGGCGCCTGAACTCCATGGGTGAGCAGAGTCAGTCACTCATCAAGCAAATATTCACTGACGGAGATGGTTTCACTGATTTTACGTCGCAGGTCTCTACGAGCCTTTTGACACCGTTACTAAGAGCAGCCTCAAGCACGCAGCCGCGGAGATGGACATCATACTCGCGGACGGCGAGATCGCCGCCTTGATGAGCGACTATAGCCGTCTTCTCCCGTGAGTTGTTTGACACATTCGGGCTTCACGGCAGACACCCTTGCACTTCTTCCGCCGGACGAAGTACGAAGCGCTCGTCGGTGGGGTCGCGCTATTGAACCGGCGCGATGTCTATACTGCATCCGGAGCAATGCTGTCGCAGTTGGAGGAAGAGGTTGCCTTGAGTCTATAGAACGGCGTCTCGATGATGAGTGTTGAACGCTGATGAAGTTGTCTAGGTTCGAAGACGCAGTTCCGGCGCTGGAGGAACTGAGTCGAAATCCGAATATCAAGGTCGTTATTTTCAGCAACGGTCGGTACGATTCTTTGCACAACGTCGAGGCTCGTGACTCACCGGATGAATACAGGGACCGCGCAGGTCAGTGCAGCGACAGTCGACTGACCGCTGCCGCTCAACCGTCCAGTTCACTGATTGCATCCTCCAACAGATGGTCTCAACAGCATTGCATGCCTCGCTACCCGAGGCACTCCTCCCCCTACCACTATACCTCGCAGACTCGGTAAGGCAGTACAAGCCAGCGCCGTCCATCTATGATGGCCTGCGCAAGGCATTCAGCGACGCTCCAGGGGCGCAGGGCGACTCGCCCGACGTCTGGCTTGTCAGTGGGTGAGTGAAATTAGTGACTTCGCCCTGTTATCCCATGTTTACTGAACGGCCCTTGTTCATCTCCGCGGCGTCGGTGGTCGTCGTATTGGATTGCATACAGGAACCCTTTCGACGTCACTGGCGCACGTGCCGCGGGACTGGGAGCTTTCTGGGTCGACCGCGCTGGCGGCGGGTGGAAGGATCAGATCCCTATGGCTCACGCTGGTGTAGGCCCTCTCAAGATCGTGAAGAATCTAGGAGAGATAGCAACGATTGTCAAGGAGGAGTCCTGAAGAGCTCGTCGCCAGTTCCGTATGAATGTGTCCGCATGCACCACACAAGACAATGTCAACGTTCGTGTGTTCTGAGCAGTACCTCGCGAATGTACAAGTCATCGTAAATGATTGGCTCATCAGTGCACATGATCGCACGAGATAAGTGCCTTTCAGCATGCGGACATTTGTTCATGCATGAGTATGCATCATGCGACGCTGGCTATACGCGACAAAACCGGGGTATATTCCAGCAGAACGTGAAGAACAGCTAGGCAACTACGGACATTATTGTGTTCCATATAGTCCACATCTGATCTATCCTCGTTGCACCGGTCCACAGAGGCCGATTCGGACTCGGACACTGGGACAGGGCCATGATGTGCCACACGAAGCAGCCATCGAAACTGCATGGTCCCACGAAGCTTGAAGCTCGAACGCACGGCTGCGGTCACAAGACGTCCCAATCCGAGCTCGCATCTGAGGTCCAGTCTTCGCTCCGATACGGAGTACGGGCAGTGCTGGAACCCATGCGACTTCTGCCCTTTTGACGCTTTCTGAATAGCGGGGTGCGTGGGGCTGCCGGCTCGTCTAGGTCGCTCCACGAGAACGTAGACGACTCGGAGGCGGGCGACGAAGGGACGCTCAGCGGGCCGTCCGCATCCGAGTCAGACGCGGGGTCCGGGGTTCCGACATCTCTAGTAGTAGGTGAATGGGCACCGAGATCTGCAGAGGACGTGGATGGTGAGGGCGGGCCGGAGGTGAGCGCAAGCTCGGCATCCCCCTCGCGGACCGTCTCCATGCTGGCCGTCCTGCGCAGCTTCCGGCGCCGCTCTTCAAATTGCAGGAGCTCCTCCTGCTCGCGATGGTGCCGCACAAACATCTCATCCCACACCCCACGCACCCCGTGTCCTCCCTGCGCCCGCACATGCCACTCCGTATCGAGCATGGCCAAGGACACGACATCGCGGTACCCGGGCGCCGCGGGGCTGATGATTGCGCGTCGGCGAGTGCCTTCGCATGTGAAGCCGAGAGACGTGAAGATGTTACGAGCAGCGTCGCTCGATGGCCCGTCCATGATCAGGCCTTGCACGCGATGCGCCCACAGGTTGTCGAAAGCGTATGTGAGCCCTGCGGAGAGCGCTTGCGCGGCGAGGCCTTGGCCACGCCATTGGGGCAAGAGCGAGAGGCCGATGTTGTATTCGGAAACCATGTCGGTCGTGCGGAGATAGAGGATGCCGATCGTATGAATCGTCGATATATCCTGCTCAGAGGGCTGAGGGGCAGATGGAGAATCGAGAGGTTGAGGTGCGGCTGCATCCCAGATGTTGTCGATGTCCCTCGCTTCTGGCCAGGCATACTGCGAGAGGGAGACCGGTGGCTGCCTGTCAATATCTACTGGGATCGAGTCCCTATCGCCCGCCCGTTCTGCCATGAGCTCCTCCTCAGCCGCCTCGCCCTCTTCGGTTTTGCTTTCCACAGGCTTTGTGGGCAAGTGTTGCACGGCAGCGAACATGATGCATTGGTCGGATGCGGCAAACTCGAACGGCTCCGCACACCGTGCGGTCACGGCTTCCACGCTGTAGGGATGTAGCTCTTCCCAAGCACTTAGGATGGCTTCGATATCGATGTCATCGGCTTCAAGAGATG
>NW_025955584.1:0-19715 GCF_022376445.1 Fomitopsis serialis
CGGGGTGAGTGGTAGGAATGGCCTTGTCACTTCTCTCGCTTCATCATACGTGGAGTAGTGGCTCATGGTCTATGATGTAGTGAGGCAAGTGGACGCAGAATTTGTAACGGTGCGTAGCGGTAGGGAGGGATAGCCTGAACTTGAACGTGTCTACAAGTTCGCAGGTTACGTCAGGTTGCGAGCGACTGAAATCAATAGCACACACCCAAGACACACCTCGATGGCAGGCCTTGACAGAATAGTACTTCAGTCTGAGTCTCTAGCAGCACCGACGTGCTGGCGGTAGATGGCAGGCAGTTCAAAGACTACATATACAGTACGGCCTCCGAGTCGTCGGACGCATATGGAGCTGGACTTATAGTGAGGTTGAAGCAAGGTTCAAACATTCAAGTTGCGAGTTCTGTTTATGCTTACGTAACCATCACGTCTAGAGAGCCCGCTCCAGAATTAAGATCTCGTCACAAAGTAACTTGTTCTGGATGTAACCGTTGAGCCAGCTGTTGGTCCACGTTGCCGGGATTGCGACGAGTAGCCAACGGAGTACGTTGAGGAGGAAAGGTGACAGTTGCGCTCTGACCAATGAGGCAACATGAATCCTGTGGATATATATGTCATGCACCAGAGACGTCTGAGTCAGACACTCGTAGAATGAGTGTCATAGTAGCTACATACAAGGTACCAACCCGTAAGCACTACTGGTACGTGCCAGAGTACGGCTATGACACGATGATCTTGCCAGCAGAAGGCCACATATCGATCTCAGGACCTATGGACGCCAGCCGATGAACAGCTTCGTCAGAAAATGCACCAACCAATGTCACTGTCGTCAACGCTCTCCCTTCCTTAGAAAGGTAGTGTAAGTACGCCTCAAGCTCGGGCACTAACCCATCCCCACCCGACCCTCCTACGAGAGCCAGCTCACTCAGGCATGGACAGAACACGTCATCGTCCCAGGACGGTGCAGTGCGTAGGGCGGTGAGTATATCGGGCGAGGAGACGTCGATCAGGCGCAGATACCGGAGATTCTTGGCCATGCGCAGGTACAACGGCCAGATATGCGGTTCGATCCCGCAGTTGTCCGGATCACGAATCGTCAGCGACTCCAGTCGTCGTATGTCGAGCTTCTGAAACACGTCTCGATACATGAGCGACACGGAGTCACAGCCGAGCAACTTCAAGGTGCATGCCAAGGGCCTGGACCAGATCCATCCCTTGAACGCGTTCGGGTCGAGATGGAGATTGAGCTGATGGGGGAGAGCGGGTTCGATGTCGAGCGAACGCATGTTGGAAAGCGCTGGGATGCGACTCGTGTCCGGGGGCAGCATATCGAGAGGAAAATCGTCCTCTCCAGTTTCATGGCACGAGGCGATCCTCAAATGTGTGCAAGCAGGAGCCTCCAGGTTGCCCAGCACGAAGGCTGTCCACGCTGAAGGTAAATATTCGAAGGTAAGACTATCGAGCTTCCGCAGGGCGATCTGTCGTCGCCTGCTCGGCGCAGGGCCCGAGTATGGTTGGGGTCGACCGATGTTGAGGTTGTGGATCCAGCAGCGGTACGACAGGAGTTCCAGGAACGGACATCTTTCGAGTATATCAAGAAAGTCATCCACATCTGGGTGCAAGAGACGTGACTGGTGGCCGACGTCCAACTTGGTGAGGTTAGCGAAGACACCAGATGTCCAACGGACCTCGATAGAATCCAGGACAAGCATTCGTAGTCTCGGCGTCACGTCGTCGAAGAGCGTGGGTCTAACCAAGATGACAATGGGATCCACAAGCCAATCGAGATCGGGTTCAGTGAACCGGAGCTGTATCTCTTCCAGATGCGGCGCAGGCCCCTCAAGGGCCTCGAGCAAAAGCTGCAGCTCCCGCACGTCCCCCAGCTCTACATGCAGACCCTTCAGGCGCCCCAACAACAGCACATCTTGCAGATCCTCCGGTCGAGGATAGACCGCCGACAGAGCGAGCTTGCTGATCCGGTAGCGCACACACGCGTCGCCAGACCGCGCGAGGAACAGCTCCGCGAGCTGGCGCTGCCGGAGCGGGATGTCCGTCCACAGGCGCGGAGTGGCGAGCGCGAGCGCGCGCCACTCCGCGGAGACCTGGCTGACGGCGAGGATGCGCTCGGGCGCATAAAGGAAGACCTTGACGAGCAGCTCTTGCGGGAGACGAGATACCCGCGCGGCGGAGTTGCGCAGCCGTTTGTATTCGCAGATGGATCGCGAGATGGCGAGCCGCTGGTCATTGAGCTCTTTCAGCTTCCTGTCCACGGTCTCGACCAAGGCGGAGGGGTGGAGTCCGAGGGTGGCCTCGGGGGGCGTGCCTAGAGGTAGGAAGGGCCGCGCAGCCTCTTGCTCTTCGTCATACGCATTGTGGTGCGTCGGGATTGAGTTGCAGAGAAGATCATACGCGTCCTCTTCGGAGGCTCGGGCGAAAAATTCTTCTATCTCTGCGTGTTCAGGCTGTGAGAATGAGCCGATTGTGTCAGATACTAAGCACTGTTACGCACCGCTGCCTGACAATGGAAGCTTGTTCATCATGAGCCACTCGCACCTGGGAATCGATGCTGTGGTACACGCAAATAACTTGCCGTAAGACAGTGGGCACGGGCTTTATAGGGCGACAGCACGAGGCTCGCATAGCTGCCGAACCGAACAAAGGTAGTGTGTGTCACAATCTAGCACGCGTTATTAGGAACATCAGCGCCTTGCAGAGGCTTAGAGCCTCGCATTGTTCTATGAACACATACTAGGGCACGCCGCATTCCAAGTTGAGTCTGTGCGCATAGATAGAGCCACGGCGCCGCTGTCCACGCCTGGAGCCTAGTGATGTTGTCTCGACTGGCTGGGAATCCGGACGAGACCAGTTTCTAGGTATATCAGAGAGGACCATGGGGCAACGTGCATCATCATAAGTCGAAAGAGCAGCGACGATCCCAACGTCCACAAACCAAACTCACCGCTGTCGGAGAGAAGGCGTGCGTGCGACGACAAACCCACACAACACGTACTCGTCCTGATGCAGGGAGGTCGGGTGGTACGAGATGGACGTAGGGCTCGGTGAAGGACGACGGAGGTGGTCTGTATAACGTAGTTAGGCCGCCGAGACTAATGAAACTCTTACACGTATCGAAACGCGACTCGACGCGCTCTCCTCGACTTGCTACTCGACTAGTTTTGCACCCGCGACCGCTGTGTCGCGTCTAAATGCCGGAGTCGGATCACGAGACGAGAGAGTACTGGGGAGAGGGAATTCGATCGAGAGCAGGGCGGCGCGGCCCAGTACTAATACACACGAGAGGAGTTCTAGAACCTTGGAAGCGCGAGAGGGATAAAAAAGTAGAAGAGAGGGAGAGAGACGTCGGCGAGCGAGAGATGGTTCGAAAGAAGCGCGAAGCGTGAGTGTTTGACGTATCGGGAAGGAATGATACCTAATAAGGAAAGTATTGTACAGCAGGCATATGGGCACCCTCCTGGGCGACGGACGTCCCTTGAGTCCCCTTCCAGCGTTGACTGACGAACCCTTGTCTCGGTACGTGATTGGCAGCTCGCACGCGGTGCTATTTACTAATCGCGACCTGGTCCCCCAGCAGGTGCGGCACTCGGCGTTGCGGCGCTCGTCTCGTCCTACTAGCGGGTCCGCGTCGCAGCCTTCCGGTTCGTCGCAAGCGCGCCGGTAGAGTCGAGCGTACTACTGTAGGGAATTGTAACAAAAAAGAAAAAGAAAGGCGTGGGACGGGTTTCCCTTCCACACCGCACATGCACCGTCAACCACTGCCACAGCATCGCACACCCACCCCTCAAACAAAACACACATTTTCTTCATTCACAACCAGCAGCGGGACGACGAGAGCCCGGCACGCGCGCCGCGCGCACCACCCCCGCCGCCGCACCGCCGGACTACGTATACGCTTGTACATCAGCCACGCACGCAACGCCTACGTATGCGCGGAGCACGCAGTGCCCGACGCGTCAGCAACAGCCAGTCTAGTCCATGATCGTCGTCATCACTATGCACCAGGGAAAAGAGGAAGGAGAAAGGGAAGCCCCGACGTGGACCTGCGTCGGGGGCGCATTAACATTAAAGATGGAGCAGCGGAACGAAATATGTGCAAGATGTGTTGGGGGTGGGGGATGGGGGAGGGGGAGGGGGAGGGGGAGGGGGATGTGGCGATGAGAGGATAATTGCAGGCTGTGGAAGCGGGATGCGGGCTGCCAAAGACGTGGAATGCGGTTCGGGGTTCTTGGGTCTTGCAAGAAGGCATTACGCGTCTGAGCAGGTCGCGCCGTATAGTAGGGGATTATGTCGGGCTTCGTACACATATTTACGCCGGCGGGGGTCGCCTTCAACTGCACGAGCACGAGAACACGGACGTCAGCACCGAAACGCGTAGCACCGCAACGAGTGCGAGACATAAGGGGGTACGCACGATATTCTTGTACATCAATTTTCGTATCATCGCGTCAGTTCTCCTTCATCGCCTCGTCCGGCCTCTCCCACACGAAGCCGGGTCCGTCCACCGGGCTCGGATAGTCCACCTGCATGCCCAGCCGTTCGCACACCGCCGGCTCGCTATACACCGGGCTGCTCGGCATACCCGCGTCGCCTGCGCCCAAGCCGAAGTTCATGCCAGCCTCTTCCTCGGCGGGCGTCATGTACGGCGAGAGGAACAACGCGTTGTCTGTGGTCTGCGCGCGGCGCGCGAGCGGGCGCCGGGGCGTGGACGGCGGCTGCGTCGTCGAGATGATGGGGATCGGGAGGGGCAGCGTGGCGGACCGCGGCGTGAGGGGCGACGGGGGCGCGGGGAGGGGCGCGGTCGGCGCAGGCGCTGGGAGCGGGGGCGCGGGCTTGCGGGACATGCGGCGGGCGTTGCTGCGAGGGGAGGCAAGACGGTTCAGGTGGGTTCGCAGGAGGGCCATACCGGGGAACTCACCGAATCATCTGGCCACCGAGACTGCCGCTGCGCATGCGCCCTGCGGCGGTGGTGCCTTCTGGGTTATCCTGGGAACGGGACTCGCTCCCGGAGCGGGCACGGGCAGCCATGAAGGAATTGCGCGCTCCACGAGGGGCGGCGTTGCTCTTCATGGGGGTGACTGGCGACGCGCCGACGGTGATAGACGAGCGGCGCCTGCGCAGGCTGGGTCGGGAGCTGCCCTGGGAGTCGGAGCGCGGGCGCGAAGGCAGGATGTCGTTGGCGGAACGCAGCGCAGGGGGAAAGTCATTGGCGGTCGGCGTGGTGTCGACCTGGAGTGCGCCGGGGAGGTTAGACTGCGACGCGCGGGGTGTTGTTGGGGACGAGCCGGAAATCTCGTGGGGCATGGGGGCGAGGAGGCCGGAGGAGAAGAAAGAAGAGTAAAAAGTGGCCATGGCAGGGGGGGTCGTGGCGAAGTGGAGGAGGAAGGGTGGGCTGGAGAGCAGATATAAGTGCTGGGTGAAGAAAGAGTGAGATCACTCCGGAGTGGGGGGATGGAGCAGGGGTGGGAGTCGCGTAGACAACGCTCAAGGCAAGAGACCCCTGGCCGAGGAACACGATCGGAGCCGAAATGGCAAAAAGGCGGGTGTGGCGGCAACAGCAACAGATAAACACGCGCGCGACGCGGTGGCGCACTCTTGCAACGGCTCTGGGATGCACACAGCGGGGGAGGGGCGAGGGGATGCGAGCAGACGTGGCCCGTGGGTTGGGATTTGAACACAGATGAGTCGCGAAGCCACGCACAGCTCCCGCTTCGCTTCGCCGTGCGCACAAACAACGCGTACACACCACGTCTTCCCCACGTGTCGCCCGCTCGACCTCTCACATCCTCCACACGTTCATACCCAACTTAGCACTTGCAACAACATCCATCCTGCGACGCACCGTGATCGCCGCTGTCCTGCTGCGCTCAATGGTCTGAAATATCATCACACAGCTGTTGACGGACCACCAGCCCGCTCCAATCGCGTACATAAGTGCGCGCGAATCACACCCAGAAGCATCTTGCTTCCTATCCGCACCTCTTCTTCACCTCACGGTCGACTCTACCTGATCTATTTGCCTGCCTGGTGACTGCCAGTGCTGCGTCTCGATTGTCGTCATGTCTCACAACGCAAAGGTCGTCCTCGTCACAGGTTGCAGCAGGGGAGGCATCGGTTTCGCTCTGTGAGTGTCTCGGTCGCAGTGTGTGGACGTGTGGTACGTTTCATCCAGACGGACCTCCAGTTTCGAGCGAGAAGCTTGTGCACGGCGGTAAGAGTGCGGTCCTGCAGCTTGACCGGCAGATGGCAGGGGTTACATCTCGACTCTGCCTCATGTCTGCCAAAGCAGAGCATGCGACTGAACGACGAAAGCGGTTCATGCGTCCTGCGTGTCGCCTCACTAATTCAGCAGTTCACGTACTGACAAGTCATCTTCATAACGTAGTTGCGAGGAATTCGCCGCGAAGGGATGCAATGTCTACGCCACCGCGCGTAGGCTTGAAGCCATGGAAGGCTTGCACCCCGACATCGGGCGCCTTGCCCTCGATGTGACCAACGACGCGAACGTAAACGCGGTCGTCGCGACCATCATCGAGCGCGAAGGGCGCATCGACATCGTCGTCAACAACGCAGGCTCCATGTGCCACGGTGCGTACGCACATCCGGTCCAGCGCGGGGCGTAAGTGATCCTGAGCACACATCGCGTAGGCCCAACGCTGGACAACTCGATCGAGGACATCGCCGCCGTCTTCGACACGAACACCCTCTCCATCATCCGTGTCTGCAAAGCCGCCGTGCCCCACATGGCCGCGCGCAAGCGGGGGCTCATCGTGAACATAGGCTCCATCGTCGGCGAGATGTGCGTTCCGTCTTTTCCTCCTCCGCACCTAACTCACTCCCTCTCCCAGCCCGACGCCCTGGTCCGGGCCCTACTCCGCCTCCAAAGCCGCCGTCGCCTCCTTCTCCCAGACGCTCTCCATGGAGCTCCGCCCGCTTGGGCTGCACGTCCTGCACTACTCCCCGGGCGCCGTGCGCTCCCTCATCTCCGCGAACGGCGCGCCGCGCGTGCCGCTCCTGCCCGAGAGCCTCTGGGCGGGCTACCGTGACGCCATCCTCGCGCGCGTCTTGGCGAGCGCGAGCGTACGCGGCATGTCGTGCGAGCAGTTCGCGCGCAGCGTCGTGCGGGAGGCGCTGCGGGAGGGCTGGGCGGTCGGGCCGTATAGGGCCGTGATGGTCGCGCCCCCGGCGGCGTTGTATAAGGTGCTCGTGTGGTTGCCGAGGACCGTGGTGTTGCGGATCTTTTGGAAGGTGGTTGGGGGGAAGCCGAAGGGGCAGTGAGTGGGGAGGGTGTGCGATTCTGCTTGTGTGCAATGTATCTGGTGAGCCATCAGCTCCGTCTTGGGCTTGTTGCTTTCGCGCTTATGCAGCTTCCATCGCCAGTTCTACTAGTGTTGCGCGTATACACATTACTTCATTGTCGCATGCTACGACCATGACAGCGCGACTGTGGCGTCTGTAGCAGGTGGCACAGACAACGCTGTCCTTCCGTCTGATACGGAGATGCTCGGCGCGTCGCCATCATCGTCGCGGGAGCTGGCGGATCCTCCGCGGCATTTTGGATCGCAAAAGCTAAGGAACGATACGGACCGGACATTGAGATTGACGTTTACGAGCGCAATGGTTACATCGGCAGTCGTAAGTACTCTCGCTGGAACTTCGTACCGGACTCGAGGTCGCGACTGACATCCACGGCCTGACCTAGGCAGCAATGTCGTGCACCCGTACGATAACAACAATTTTCAGCCAATCGAACTAGGAGCATCCGTCTTTATCGAGGTCAACAAGAACATGTGGCGCGCCGTCAACGAGTTCGGTCGGGTATGCTACAAAGACGCAAACACTATCATGGGAATCTGGGATGGCTCTCAATTTGTTCTCTGTGCGTACCTGAAATTTCGTAGCTTCCTGCATAATCGACCGCCCCAGAAGAGTGACTAACACTCCATGCTTTGCGGATGCGCGGCAGTGTCTACAGTGGGTGGTGGGACAAAGTCAGGATAATGTGGCGCTATGGATACAAAGTTCCGTTGCGCGCTCAAGCTATCGTCAAATCCTTGACCGAGTCGATCCAAAAGCTCTGTGCACCTGATGCACCGCGCTTTGAGAACTAGACATTTCTAGAGGGGGCACTGTATTGGACCTCCTTCACCAGTCGCACCACTGCTGAGTTTCTCGATGCCGAGGAATTCCATGCGCAATATTTGCAGGGTTACGAACTCAAGGCGAGCAACGCTTCAACAACACACGACCTGGCAAACGCATCACTCAGGTTTGCGGAACTGCAGACGCACCTGACCAGCGACTAACGGTCGCGCATCAGCTCACGCTGCTGAGCCTTGCAAGAGCCTCGAGATGTTATATCCGGCAGATTATCCGCCACACTTTTCAGTGCACACCCTCCACAAGCACTCCGTCTGCTCACCGTACACATCCCGAACGATGTCCCAGACGGCGTATGTTCCGGGATAGCTGTGGATGGCTGACGCGTGCAGCACTCCGGTACGACTTTGGGCGGCGGGCGACGTTCACGCGATTACGAAAGCTGTGAAGAGGGCCCGCGGAACATCTCGTGCGAAGAGCTTGCGCAACAGGGCATGGGTCAGGCGGTGAGGGAAGACGGATCAGATGAGTGCTATTGTGTACACATTCGTCTTGTACTTCTGCTGATATTGATTAGGCTATGGCTCCGGGGAACAGGCTTACATTGATAGGGCTTGGGCACTTAGCTCAGGTATGATCACAGCAATTCTGCGACGAGCGTGACTGATCCCTCAGTGCATTTTAGCGATGACACAAGCTCTGGAAGCTTGTATATACTACCCGGTCACACGGACATTCTCCAGCTTCGGATTGTCTGTGTCAGGCTCCGGTTTGTCAGTGCTAAGCAGGCTGCAGGTATCCTAAAACTCGGTACGTTGGGGACCGTCTCTTCATCCCTCCTTGCCCCTCGTGCTGTCACAGTCATGTCGGTGTTGTGATAGTACTAAGCCGACGACAAGCGTTTCAACGCTCATGTTGCGCGCCCAAATCAGGTTCCACATCGATGTGAGTTGGTGCATCTTCTGAACTTTATCATGCCCTAGCCATGGGGTGCAGTACCTGAATAGTGTGTATTTTACCACAGATAGTAGCCCTTCTTGGCTCAAGGTTTTGTCAGTACTCGCGCTTACCAGCGTGTGCGCGTCTTGCGCTGACACCATGCCCATCAGGAGCTGGGGCGGACCACTCTTATCCCATGAAGTTCGCTTCTGTGCCTATATCGTGGAACTGTCGATGTAGGTATACGACATCGCTTGAAACATGTCTGGAATAGACAGTGGAGCCACCTACGCGTCCCGAGTCTTCCGCCCACCAGTGCAAGTCCCCTCGAGTCTATGTGGTTCTCACTGGCACTGCTTGACTGGTCGACCTGACACTGCAATGAGCCGAATAGGTGGGATATACCATAATGCAGTAAGGACGCAAATCTCATACGAAGTTATGAGCCTATCGTGCTGATCTTAGGGGGACGGCGCCTGCCCGTGATGTTTGGATGACGGTCAAGTGGCCTAGGATTGTTCTTGATGCTCTGACCCAAAGCACATCTGCCGATGCGAGATGGTCAGTTCCTACATAGGCTGCCAATCCGCAGTATCGCGTGTCCCCATCTCACAGAACCCTTCCTCGAACTTCACCTGTCACTGGCATGTCGACGACGGCGGTCGAAGAAATACTTATCCTGAATACTGGGTAAGATTCTACTTGCGATGTACCTCAACTCTCTAACCAATATCGCTGTTGCTACCAGTGTTCAGACATGGAGCTGCTTTGCTGCCGTCTGTGGTAGGGCGCACGCCCTAAGGAAGTGATGTCGAAGCTGACATTCCCTTCATACTACACAGCGCTTTACATGTATGACCGAGTGATCACTTTCGGCGACGATGTTGAGCTCGTATGGCGGCGCAAATGGACTGGCGTGACCGCCTTATATGGGCTTCTGCATGCTTGTGTCGTCGCTTTCCTGATGGTAGTGCTTGCTGGCTACTTCGTTGTCTCCTGTAAAGTACGTACTCTTAAGAATCATGCTGCCTCTCGATGTGCTGACAAGCAGACAGAGGCGGGTCATGCTCTAATGGCTTAGAAGACGGCAGACTAATCATTCGGTGTTAGCAACTACATGCTTTACATATCACTATATGCCCTGGACTCAGCTGTCCTGTTATTGATTGGTGGTACGATGCAACTTCTCTCGGGGCCCTATGACTCCGCCTAATGGATTGGCTCACCAGTGACCTCTATTTTTCGGGTCTACGCGATAAATCTCCGCCGCGATTGGCGATTACCGATGGCGGTATTCGCCCTTGTATTAGCACCCGTAGTTCAGAACAGTGTCAGTAAGCTGTCATCAGCGTACAAGCTCATCATAGCCTGATGCTTCTTGCAGTTCTTTTCAGCCCATGTCGTCGTGGCTCCGGCACCCTCACCAGTCAATTGCATTGTCTACTTTGATATATCCACCGTTGGACAGAATATGTGAGCGTCGACATGATTCACTGCTTACTAGTAGTGCCAGCACCGCTCCCAATTATTGATGCTTCCACTTTAGAGGTACTTCGTCCCCATGTTGCGCCAACTTGGATATTTTCACACAACATCCTCTGTTAGCAACAATCGTGGTGCGGCTATCCCTGATCATATCCGATGTCCTTGTCCTTGTTGTTACTTGGCGAGAGACCTATTGGCTACGGAGGTGGGACACAAAGCCGAAGGATCATTACCACTCTTTGACCGGTTTAATATTCATCAACGGTAAGAATGCGTACTGGAAAATAGTACAGTGACTGATATTATATTCTAGGCACTGTCTACTTCGTGTAAGTCCACGACATATCTGCGACTATGTAACTGAAAGAGAGTGAAATACTTGACACAATTAGATCCCTCTTTGGCCTCAACCTTTTGGCGATGATACTCTGGCTCAAGGGTGTACGTTCGCCAATATCTCATACCAATTATGTATTGATTCGACCTTTTCTCCTGGCAGGTCTTCCTCTTCGCCAACTTCTTCGTGGACGTGTTCGTGTACCAAGTCTACTAATCTTCAGCCGATAGTAACTGAAACCGTTTCATCCAGGTTCATGGCCATTTTACTATCTAGATTTTTCCTCAGTCTACGGCATGTCCATCTTGCCAGTGGTCAAGGCGAACTTACGGACACAGCTTCTCAAGTCTCGGAGCCTCGATTTGCCTCCCGCATCATTGGCAATCTGGGAGCCGAGCTCGAATATGGTGTACAAGACGATTTCACGGAAGATTTTGATACATTGAATGGCATTGCGGACACGTTGCAGACGCAGGTGTCTAACTGCCCTTCGATCGAGAGATGATGCTGTGGCTCACTGGCTACTGAGTAATACTTGGTTGTTCAAGTTGGCAGAACCGCTTGTCGTTTCGAGCGATGTGACGGCAGCTCTGTATCAATAGGCTTTTCGATGTTTTTCGATGTGAATAA
This sequence comes from Fomitopsis serialis, assembly GCF_022376445.1. Taxonomy (NCBI): domain Eukaryota; kingdom Fungi; phylum Basidiomycota; class Agaricomycetes; order Polyporales; family Fomitopsidaceae; genus Fomitopsis; species Fomitopsis serialis. The sequence goes on from NW_025955584.1 coordinate 11,504, forward strand.
CTTATGAGCGTGACTACATCCACTGGCAGCTCGATCGACTAGGCTGGAGCAACTAGGCTGGAGTGGTGATCGCTGATCTTCACGCGCTGGTACAATTTCCAGTATTTACGTGCGCTTGCCAATGAGCGCTGCGGCGGGGTAATACATATGTACCCGTGCGAAGAGAATGTGGTTCCGGCGAGGTTCCGGGACGTCGACTTCTCGTAACATCTTGATCGGAATGGATGGCCAGAACATATATGTACTGTCCAGCCATGCTTGCGCCGCACTGGATCCTGCCCTTCGTACAAACGACGCCCATCTTAACGCTGTCGACAACCGTGCTCTCAAGCAATGCACTACGTGACCCTCGGCGCCGCTCTTGTATTCATCCTCCATGCTGTGCAGGTGCAATGCCATGGACCTCAGGTCCCCTTGAAACATCCGTCTCGTCCTAGTCAACAAGGACTTGATCCAACCAGACCCACGGAGCGCGTTGCCATCATAGGCGCGGGAGCTGGCGGTTCTTCAGCCGCATTTTGGATCGCGAAAGCCAAAGAGCGGTACGGGCTAGACGTTGAGATTGATCTCTATGAACGTAATGATTATGTTGGGGGCCGTAAGTTACTCTTTCACTGGAACCCAGGTTGAGTCTGACAACTATGGTAGGCAGCACTGTTGTACACCCGTACAATAACGCCGACTTGCGACCAATCGAACTGGGGGCATCAATCTTCGTCGAGGTCAACAAGAACATGTGGCGCGCTGTCGACGAGTTCGGTCTCGAAAGGGTATCCTACAAAGGCGCAAACACTGTCATGGGAATTTGGGATGGCTCTCAATTTGTCCTCTCTGTACGTGACTCAAATCTCTTAGCTTCCTGTATAATCGACGGTGGCTAACATTCCATGCTTTGCAGACGGGCGGTAGTTTCTACAGTAGTTGGTGGGACAAAGTCAAGATAATGTGGCGCTATGGATACAAAGCCCCGTTGCGCACTCAAGCTATCGTTAAATCCATGGCCGAGTCCATTCAGAAGCTCTACGCACCTGATGCACCGCGCTTTGAGAACTTGACATCTCTAGTTGGGGCACTGAATTGGACTTCCCTTACCAGTCGCACCGCGGCCGAGTTTCTCGATGGCGAGGACATCAACCCGCAATGGACGCGTGAGCTTGTGGACGCCGCAACACGCGTCAACTACGCTCAAAACGTTGACTCCATCCATGCTCTCGAGGGCCTTTGCTCACTTGCAGCTACCGGCGCGTCAAGTGTCAAGGGTGGAAATTTCCAGATATTTGAACAGTTCCTGGAGCGAAGCGGCGCGTCGGTACACCTGAATACGACTGTCATATCCCTCGCGTACCACGCAGACACTGCGATGTGGCATGTATCCACACTAGGTCTGGCTCCGGTCCCACATGCGTATCGGGCGGTTGTGTTGGCGGCACCGTTGCACCAGGCCGCGATCTACATCTCTCCTCCAGGCTTTGCGGAGATCCCTCCACCCCAGCCATACGTTCGTCTGCATGTCACGTTGCTGACGACTCCGTCTTCGTCGCCCAATCCCGCGCGTTTCAACACGAATGATTCCCGAGTCCCCACGTACATCATGACGTCGTACAACGGTGTACGCCAACATGTCAGTCCGGATCCTGACTTCGTCGCCATGGCATTCCATGGGCAGCTGAAGAATGCAGACGGAGAGCTATACCGAGGTGTCCATGGTGAAGAACATGTAGTGAAGATCTTCTCTCGGCAGAGATTGTCGGACGAGTGGTTGGAAGGTATGTTCGGCAAGGTTGGATGGCTGTTGAGGAAAGAGGTCAGTGGATCCGCCGCGACTAGTTAGAGGATTGACTAATCTCCTGTTGAAGTGGGATGCATACCCCGTCTTGACTCCCACCACAACCTTCCCGTCGATCAAACTAGCGCGTGGGCTGTACTACGTGAACGCATTCGAACCGTAGGTGTCTGGATGTTCCTGGTATCGTAGGAGTGAGCTCACTGCAAGCATTAGTCTCATATCTACCATGGAGACGGAAACCGTTGCAGCACGTAATGCAGTAGACTTACTCCTGCGAGAAGAGTTCGGCGCGTCCATCTGTCCACCTACCGATCACCAGACGAATGCTTCCATCAGCACTGGCAAGGACTTCGTTCTGGGATGGGATTGCTAGTCTACAAGTGTTGACATCGTCGGTCAAAACAGTGCAGTATGATTTCCAAGTAGAGGTCTAGTTACCGTCGCGTAGAGCAATCTCGTATGCCCTTTACTTCTAAGCAACGTTCAATAGAAACCGTCTCCGGACATCATTAGTCTCCTCGAAAGGTTACGAACCAAAGGCGAGCAGCGCTTCAACAACATACAACCTTTCGAACGTATCACTCAGGCTTGCAGAACTGCAGACGCACCTGATCAATGAATTAATGACCGGTGACCACCGGCCGCGCATCGGCTCACGCTGCTGAGCCTCGAGATGTTATGCGGTATATAGAGATATCTAGTGGTTATGCTGCATTACCGTGGCCGGATATCCAAGAGTATGATACGTGGTGTATAGTGAGTGAGCGTGTGTCGTAACGACGATAAAGAGTACAAGTCCGTCACAAACAACAGTCCCTTTGCTACTAGAGATATACCACCGAAGATAATATGATGTCCATCGCAGATACCAAAGTCTAAGGAACTCATGGGCTCTAGTCGTGATCATGGGCGTGCTGCGATAAGTATAGGCGTTAGGAAAGGCTATCTCTCAAGTAGAAGCGAGGAGCACTGACCAAGTTGTTCTTTGCGGTAGAACCAGAAGTAACCGCAGACAATGATAATTTGACAAATCAGACCAAGCCAGAAAGCCCACGACGCCAGTGGTGATGCTGAAACATCTTATGTCAGACGATCACTCAGCGAAGAAGTCGGTACACATACCTTTCAGGCCCTGAGAGAAGCTCCACAATGCGAAATCTGGGAATACATGTCCTGGACCTGTGCCATCTGGCGACAATGCGCGAGCGATCATAGTGACAGAAGCTCCGATGACTTGGGCTGCTGCGAGCGTTGCGCACACGTGCAAACGTGATAGAGTCTAGAATATCGCTCGCGTCAGTTCAAGCAGCAAATCTGTTCACAAGCTTACATACCTGGAGCAAGATCATTCCCAAACCGACTCCCTGGATTGCATCTAGTACACCCAGCCACAACCAAAGGGCGATGGCAGCATAGGGACCGGCATGACCAGCCCACGGCACATAGAGACCGAGCGCAGACGTTCCCCAAAGCATCTGGCACCAACGTGGGGCGCCCAGTCCAACAGCGAAGATGGGAAGTAGCCACGTATGGGTCTTGCTGAGTTGTGTGAGGCCTACCATGAGAATGACCCAGACACCGACGAAGAACCCAATGACGAGCAGAAGGATGTGCCACTTCGGAATATTCTGATTCCACAGGAAAGTCCAGTTCCGTCCGTACGGCTGAGAGCGTATGTTAATCTCTCGGCGCAGGCAAACAAACTGCAACGTCTACTCACTGCACTAAGCCAGAAATCGCGTAGGATCTCGGATGCGAGGAACCTGAGGCAATGGTTCATTTCGAGTCTCTATTCGTCAGACGCAATGCTCACCACAGCACAATCTTACGCCTAAACAGAGTCTTCAGGAAGTGAGGGACCTTGGGCGGTGCTTGACGGTAGTAGTCTACACAGCACGTCAGCTGATACCAACAGTCAACTCGTTGCGATTGACTCGCCTGGCAACCCGTACAGCAACAAGTAGGCGAAGAGCCAGCTTATGACGGCCAGAGGCCAGACGATCAGCGCGACCCACCAAGGCATCAGGTAACCGGAAGAGACGCCGTCAAGCTGATAACCCCAGTACCAGAGGGCAGCTACCCAGACTTGCTGGGAACCTTGCACGAGACAGGCGCGCATCGTCCACGTCTCTGTCGCAGCACCCTGTACATGACGTGAGTGTTAGAATGAGACGACAGATAGAGGGCACATACCGCTTCTTCTCCAAAGTTCAGCCCGAAGTAAAGGAATCCTGCCGCTGAAGCAACCGCGTATGACCATGTAGCCGCACTGGCTAGATCGTAGTGTAGCCAATGGAGGGGGCGGCAACAGAGGGCAAGCCGACGAGGAAGAACGCTATGCCAAAAAAGATCCACGGCATTGACAGAACGTAGACTGAGGGCTTAAGGCGGAATAGCGGGTACCACACAGCCGTCGCAGCCAGGAAGACACCGCCAATGACATACAGGTCTAGGCTTGACTGAGTGCTTGATCCCGAGAGCAGCGAGATCTGGAAGCCTGTGGCGCTGAGCATCTGGCCAAGACCAAGCACGATGGTGTAGAGCGGCCAACCGCCGATCTCGCGAGACATAGCGACCTGTAAACCCGACATGACGACAGCATCTTCATTCATGAGAGCCGCACTATAGTCATCCATAGGTGGAAGCCCATCCGCAAAGGAACGTGTGCTTGGGGACGACGGGCGAGAGTGGTCAAACGAAGAGGGAGCAGGCGTTCCCCATATCGAGTCTCGTCGTGACGATCGGATGCTCGCAGCACCAGAGAGTTTGTCATGTTTCACCTTGTCGAAGAACTTCTCCTCGCTCTTTGTTAGGTACTTCTCAATCGAGAGCTCGTGCTTGGAGTTATGGGCGTTCAAGCCTTGCAGCTTCTGCACGAATTCTTGCGCAACACCACCGTCGGCGTCGGTGAACTGCCAAGGAACGAGTCGTCAATAGTGTCGAACTACCATGGAAGACTTTGAAACGTACGGATGCAATCGCTTTGTTCAATGGCGAATGCTGCTTCTCATCAACAATGGACGAGATCGACTCCACTGACGACACTCTTGAATGGACTGTGAACGGCCTGCTTGGAGCGGCTTCGAGGAAAGGATCAGGCATGTGCTTCCGATCGCGAGCAATTGTACGATTTGCCCGCTCAAGGAAGTCTCCATAATCTTGTCTTGATCCTCTCTCAAGAGAACCGTGGTCACTGTCCGAGGCTGAGATATCGGACCTATACGAGCCTCTGCGAGATTCCCCAAGGAATCGCGGGGCGACGAGGTGAGGATCGCCGCCTGGGGTCAGGGTATCCTGGCTCCACTGTCCTGGCGAGCCAGGAGAGGACGGTAGTGCAGGACTATCGCTGACACTGCGGCTATCCCAGTCTGGCTGCGAAGGGTAGGCCTGATGTTCTGGATTCCAATCTTCAGTCTCCGCGATTGCGTAGTGCCCACTGAACTGAGTGTTTTCTGCGTCTGAAGGTCGCCACGCGTTGTGACCCGCTATCCTACGACTGGTCGTGATACTGCGTTTGTGGAAGTCTTCCATGCGCTGCCGCCATTCAACTACTGGGAAGCGCTGCACTGCAGACCTTGCGCGTAGCATAGCCCGCTCCTCTTCTGTCGACTTCAGAGCCATTTTGATGGTCTTCGTCAGTTGCGACATCATGTGCTCTGTGGACATTGACTCGACAGGGAACCACTGACATACGAACGCCGTTAGACCTTTCACATACGGCTTCGAAACGCAACACTTACCCAACCAGGCATCAGTCCGAGACCGCCGAGACGACTACCAACACCCAGAGCACCCTTTCGTCCGAACTCGACTGCGACGAGACCGAATGGCTCATCACGCGAGGGGATCAGCGCGAAGTCAGCACCGCTGAAGAGGTATGGCGGGAGCGCGGTGAACTCTGGCTTTGAGAAGACGCGGTCAGGGTAGAGCTCCATCAAGCGCGCCAACTTCTCAGCAGCAAAGCGACCGTAAAGATCAATGACGGGTCCGACACAGATCAGTTGAATCTCAGGACGCTTGTCGAGTCTATCGTCTCTGTCAGCAACACAAGTATGGATGCGAAGAGGCAGCGCGACGACTCACAGGGAAGGCATAACGTCCGCGATCAGATCCACACCCTTTTGTTTCGACCACCGACCCACGAACACGAACAGAGCGGCGTTCGGGTCTTGCTTGATACCGGCCCACTCTTGCGCTTGCCTCTTGTGTTCTGGCCGTTGCGCTTCCGCAACGTCGTCAATCTGGATGTCACGGACGTTCACAGGGTTCTCGTCCAGTGCGGCGATATCCGTCGGATCCGGGTTAGGCAGCGAGTCGACGTGCTTGAGCGTCCAAAGAGCGGGATACCGCGCCCAACTCCGCTTGCCGTACTTGTCAGACACACCGGCGACACCAATCGACTTTTGATGGGCGCTGACGAAGGAAGCCGCTGCGTGGAGCAAGTTGAACGTGTTACCGAACTGGACGTATTTCGTACAATGTTCCTTGCTGATGTTGAACGCGGAGCAAACCTCCTTCATCTCTTCCTTCGTGCGAAGCGGCCAGAGACCCTGGAACTCCGCGTTGTGCAGTGAGAGACATACGGGGAGCACCTTCGGCAGGAGGTAGATAGCAGCAAGAGCACCGTGGTAGTCGTTGATGTGGTAGATGTCGATGTCGGGGATGCGATGCACGGTGGCAGCAATCGCTTGGTTCCAAGTCGAGTAGAAGATGGCGGAGCTGAGATCGTCCATGCGAGCAGGATACGGGTCAGCCTTCGTCTGAGCGCGGAAGACAGGGCTGTCGAGGATGACGTATGTGATATTGTCGACGACGTGAGTCTCAACCTCGATTAGGTACGGCTCGCCGAAGATGATGACCTCGATAGGTTCCGCGGGTTCGCCTTGGGGATACTCGAGGTCTCCGACCTTAGGAATCACCCAGATGAGATCGACGTCGGACATCGCCTTCCCCATAAGACTCGACATGACACCGAGACCACCGATCTTGACCTTGAGCTTCCAGTCGATGATTTCGTATTCGAGCGTGGCGATGAGCACTTTGCGGCGTTTGTCCTTCACTTCAGGCCAACCGATGAGATCTGTCTGCTTGTGGCCAAACATCTTCTCTGTGAGCGGTGTGTGCGGTTCTGACACCTTTTCGGACGACTTGTGGCCCAGGGCGCCGAGGATGGGGAAGTAGTTGCTGTGGTCCTTGTGCGGCTTGACACCCCACTTGTTGTACTTGATGCCGTAGAACGACCAGATGAAGACACCGACAGCGAGTGACGCAGTCGCGAAAGGAATGGCTAGAAGCAGCGCAAACGTGATGGCTCCGACAGAGGACTCGCCGATAGGCTCGAGCCACCAGGTCAGCGTAGAGTCATCCACGATCAAATCCCATGCGACGTAGGGGTGCGGAGGCTTGGACATGTTCAGATAGTTGGCTGACAGCGTGTTCGGCGGGAGACGGTCCATGACACCATCGCCGTCGACGTCTCCGTAGAAGTAGTTGTCGAAGCCGAACACGTTGAGCTGCACATAGGTAGGCCAGCTATCGGCGATCTTGATGTGCCAGTAGTTGTCGTCCGCCTGAGACATGCGGTAAGGCATGCCAAGATCGTACCCCCACTCGTTGTATGCACCACGGACGAGGAACTGGGGAACACGACGTTGTTTGTCGTAGTTCAGGTCCGAATGCACGACCATGCTCGACGTCTGCGCGAGGTAGCACCAATCTGCGTGTCGCCTCGTGATCAGCATCATCGTTTGGCTAGAGACCCTCCTATTTCCGAAGACTCACATTGGACTATGACGTGCTGCCCCTCCCACCAGTTGTCACTGCCGCTGAACGAATCCGCGGAAATCGTCGTAGTGTTCTCCCACGACTGCCAGTCAGTCCAGTTCTGCGCGAAGTTGGTGGAATACCGGAACATGTCCGCGCCGTATGCCTTGTGGGTAAATGTGTATTGACCGTCACTGTACTGTATGGCGCCGGCGTCGTAGCTCGCATTATCCCACACGACGATGTTATCCGCTGCGCCCTTGCGGATCAGTAGGTGATCCGTAGCCTAGCGCAGAAGTGAGTCACACAAATACAATCAACGTGGCAGGGCCAACTTACGTTGGTCGACGCAGTGCCGTCGTTCGTGGTCGGGTTCTTTATGATGATTTCCAACACACCGTCAGGGACGTTCTCCAGCGTTGCCGACCATGACCATGTAGAGACGGACACCCCATAGACCTCGTCAGGAGCCGTCCCAGTGACCGAGCCGCAGGTAGCCGAGCCAAGGGTCGGCGTCGCACCAGTTCCAGAACTCGACATGTTCAGTGAGATGGAGTTCGTCACGCTGGTACAGCTCATCTCCACATTGAACTCGAGGTGATCGGAATGGAGCTCGAGTTCGACGGCAGCCGCGCGTCGTGCCCAGGCGTGAACTTCGTGAGC
>NW_025955585.1:0-19703 GCF_022376445.1 Fomitopsis serialis
TCCGTGGTGCATAACTTGTGTCTTTTTATACAACGACGTACACAAACCCCGCAGGCTACGAGGCCTGCGGGCCCGATGTAGCACCGCATCATCTTCGACCGCATATGCTCCGGAAGTTCGCAAGTATCCTGACGAAGAAGGAGGAGGAGGTATGGTACTAGGCTTGGCATAATGAGCGGCCATCGATATCGATAGAAGGCGGTTGTGGGTCCACTTGATCAGAGCGTGGGACACTCGTTCGGAGTGGCAATGGCATGCGTGACTACAGTCACTGAGTAAGGCTGTGTTAGTGTTACTGCGAGACTTGCCAACCTGCTCTCACACACAAGTCGTCGTTGGCGCAATATCTCTACTCTTAGCGAGCTGTCCCCCGTAGACTTCTGCCAGTCGCGCTTCTTGACTATGGACGTTGTGGACAGCTCGCCAGCCTCAAGACCGACAGCAGACGAACATGCTCCACCCTATACCCTCATGAGCTCGCATGGAGAGACAGACAACCATTTCTGGAATCGCATGGTTATATGCTCAGGCCCAGATTGCGACCCGGATGGGTACCGTCATGGAGAGTCTCGGGAGATAATCCTTGGTTCTGCGAAGACTCTCATTCCCTTCGCGTAAGCTACGTCTCCTAGCAGATGTCTGATTAGCCGTTTCTGAAGACCCCTATACCCCCATAGATGTTTCCACATATCGTAGACGCCACGCGCATGTCAGATGGGAAATTAGTGTCCATCAAACTAGTGCGCACTGGCAGCCTCGAAATGAGAATCGCGTTGTATCTGTGTACTCCTCCGCTTTGCGAAGACATCAAAAATCACTGTGTACCTCTCCTCGATCTCTTTGAAGACAATAAGGACGCATCGAGGTCATATATGGTCACGCCATTCCTCCGTGACTTCGACGATCCGCTATTCGACTGTGTTAATGATGTCCTTGATCTCGGCGAACAGTATCTTGAGGTAAGTAACACTTCGTTGACTCGCATGAACGGATATGTGCTACTGCTGATGGATCGCAGGGACTTGTGTTTCTTCACCGCAGCGGCGTGGCACACAGGTCAGCCGTCTCGGATGCATTAGCAAATGTCGGACTTTGACCGGATTGCAGAGACTGCACCAATGCCAATATGATGATGGACGCGGGCCCGCTATATCCTCGAGGCTTTCATCCCCTCCTAGGTGAATTCCTTCCCGACGGCAAAACTGGTACATGGCCGAATTCAAGGACCCGTTGTCCAGTGAAGTACTACTTCATTGACTTCGGTATATCGAGATATTTTCCGCCGGACGTCCAGTCCAAGCTAGTGATCGGTGGCGATGGTCGAGACCAGGAGCCGCCCGAGCTATCTGACGACATCCCTTACGACCCGTTCAAGCTCGACGTGTTCATTTTGGGTAATTTCTTGCGCAAAAATTTCTACGATGTACGTGGACTAGAAACTATCGGATCCGTCGACTCACATTCTTGCAGAGATTCAGCAATGTCGAGTTCATGCGACCGATATGGGAAGCGATGACGCGGGCGAACCCGGACGAGAGACCCTCCGCTGCTGACGCGCTCCAACAGTGGCAGCGCATGCGCAAAGCAGTATCGTACTGTCACAGGAGTTGGAGACTCAAACGGCGCGAGGAATCGCGCGGCTGGACCTTGTTCCTCGGTCTTGTCCATGTCATCATGGTTGTTCACTGCGCGGTGACAAGGTCAAAGGTGACCAGAAATCTCTTTTTCGCTTGATTCTATGGTAATGACCGTCGTTTGACTTATGTTGTGCGCCTGCTATCGATCCTTACTATCTCAGTGTCATGTAGCTTTCTGCCTTGTTATGTATAACAGACGTCAGGGAGATGTCTTGTGGCTGCGAAGTTGCCGATATAGTGGCTTTTCCGGGCGACGTTGCCCACCATGCTGCGTTCAAGTTGCTTATGAATTGAGTACTTAAGCGAACAGGTTCAGTGTCCAGGAGCATTTCACGAACTCAACATCTTTCAATCGCAGACTACATGCTGTGCGCGGCATCGTGCCATACAGCCAACATCTTTTGCGACTTGGGAATACAAGGACTCAACCAGAGTAACCGTCATGCTATTTGTCAAGCTGTTCAGCCTTTCACCGTGACTTCGGGCCTCAAACTGTCGAGTAACGCGCAAGAAAGTCCTTTTCCACTCGTGACATGGCTATATCCGACCTTTCGACCATCACTCTGCCTATCGATGCGACGTGCGAGTTATATTGCATGATGTGCGGTCGTGCGGCATGCTTCGATCGATGTGGCTTCTCAGAACGCGACTACTCAAGCCAAAAAGGCCCCGAGGTGTGCGGTACGTTAGCGGAGTTACCAACAGCCTGAGTACAGCTTCTCTCTGTTTTCCCAGAGCTTCCTTGTTCTGAAGGTGAGTCATAATGTTCCATAGAAATACAGTAATGTCGAGTTTATGCGACCGATCTGGCAAGCTATGATGCAGGCAAAGCGGGATGACAGACCCACTACTGCCGATGCGCTCCAGCAGTTGCAGCGCACACGCAAAGCACTGGGGTACTACGACCCGCGGAAATCTGTCCTGGTTTCTCAGCCTTCTTCACGGTTCTATGACGGTACATAACATAGTGAGAAGATCGAAGACGACTAAGAACTTATTCGATTGGTAGCCCCGGAGCTTGCTCATGTTTATGTGTTCAGTTCAGTCTTTGTGTCGTATCGTACATGTTAGCCCTGTTTTCTTTCGGATGTATCACGACTCACGCCAATACGAATGTACAGTTGTATGACAGCGGAGTTGTGGGACAGCACATCCTTGTGAGTGTGCCATATGGGGGACTCCGGTATGATCAGCGACGAAGGAAGCAGGGTCTCCATACTCAATTGTCCATGGGGTGCTCAACTGTGCATGCCTGTGCATGCGGTTCGATTGCGATAGGCTCGGGGAACCATCCCCAGAAATCAGCGATGTCCGCTTCTTCCGCCGTTCGCGATGACTCCTCAAAATACATGTAATCACGGTACCCAGCCTAGCCCTGTTGGGTGTGCTGGGAATGTCTCATAGTACCCATAATGGCAGCTGCGCCACGGGAAGTCACGGCGAATGTAGATGTGACTACACTCTTACCCCCATCGTGTACGGCGCACGCTCCGGGTCAGCCTCTGAACAACACGTTTTTAGATCTGACGGTCGATGTTCTCAAGTGCGACATATGAAGGTGGCAATCGCCTCGAGGACTGAGTACTCACTAAGCGCGAAGGTGTGGATCATGTTCGACCATCTAGATACTGTACGCTTCAGGAGATCAGCGCGAGGTCAGCAAGTTTCTCCGTTCACAATACTCGTTGTATTTGACAGCTTACCTTGATCGACCGCAAATTTCCCATGGAAAACGTGCCTCAGGTGACGCTCGAGCGGGTATCCTAGATGAGATCGCGACGGTTAAGTCTAGAAGGTGTTTAGCAAGACACGCAGATCTTGGCCAGCGGTGTACTAATTCGTCGAACACTCCTCATGTTAGGCTGACACAGCCTCATCGTCGATATTTGAGACAGGAACGTCCAGGGAGCCACACAGAAGCCTTCGTGGGCGCTGGGGTCTAGCAGGAAGGCCACCCACAACATGCCTGTCCCTGAGCAGATCGCAGAGTCATCATACTGGATGCGCACCGGTCCGATGGAGACTATCAGCCAGGAGCCTGCAGAACCCAGGTCTTCTATGATGACAGTGTTACTTCAGTGGAAGGCAACGCCGGGTGGCGTTTCGATATCGGCCAGAAGCGATACATCCCCGAAACTGAGGTTTGGACAACTTCATACGCGCCTGAATAGGTATGTATGTCAGTCATGCGTTTCTCGAACACGACACCTGAAATTTTCTGCCGGGTGCGACCCGGACTCACGCGAACCCCGAGGTCCTGGCATTCGGATTTACAATAAGCTAAATCATGTAGGGAGCGCATGTGTTACAACGTATCTCAAATACGTACTATACCATGTAATTGTTATATGCTACATACGACCCATTGCAGTCGGAATGACCGGAGACCGGCGTAGCTTGAGCGTTCAGCTAGCACTTCCTTCGCCAACACTGACACGGGAAAGCAAATTATGACAACCACCTGTCATATAGTGTAGTTCGTCAATAACAAACGAATGGCGAGACTCAACAATCCATACCATATTCACTCGCTGCATCTGCTTGCGAATGCCGTAACACACCCGGTCAGAAGTGGACTGTCCCATGAGGCTCGGGGAAAGGATCGGCCATCGGGTAAGCACTGGTAGTAATCCTCCTGACGACGCTTGCAGGCCGCTGGGGATGAAGAGCCACTCCGAGTCGATTCTTGTAGGTTTGCGCGCGGTCGCCTCGTATATATAAGAAGGCAGATTGATACCATGTAAGCCAACAAACCAGCGACGAAGATGGGTTCTCACCCACAGAGCTACAAGGCGTATGCCTTCCTTGAGAAAGGCGGAGCTCTCACGCGGGTCAACGTCCCTTGGAATGACCCAGACGCGGGACAGGTTGTCCTCAAGGTTCTCGCATGCGGCATCTGTGCCAGGTGAGTCCGTAAGGGAGCGTCATGTCTTTGAGCACGCAAGCTAATCAGGCCATGGATGCAGTGACGAGATGGTCAAATACCAGATCTTACCGGGTGTCGACCATCGTGATTCAGCCAGGTTTAGGGCTGTCCTTATCCCATAACTTAGGACGAATCACTCACCCTGCGACGAGCGAACAATGTATTGACAAGTTTTCTATGGTTTCTCAATGATATCAGCATGCGACGTTGAAAAACATCCACACGCTCGATGCATCTTCCCGGTGTGTGGCTGTTGCGCTATTTCTGGATGTCCATCGTAAGCAAACGGAGGCCAGCGAGGTATGACTTACCCACGCCTTTGAGAACGTACCTGCCAAGCACCTTTATTGCGGTGAGCCTTGACATGAGAGTAGAACAATGCGTGAATGACGTCGAGAGCCGGATGATCAAACGGCCTTCAAACACGGAGCAGTCTAGAAAACCTTTCTATCAAACCACAACACTGGTATCAATACACTGAGGCTATTCAGTCTTGTTGAAGCAGGCTCCGAACTCGATGGGATGTGAGATTATAATACAAAACAATTCCTCCCTCACAGCGACTGCGAACGTCCACGCACGTACCCCAATGATGTGCCCACCGCTACCTTAGCCATCTTGAACGGCGAAGTAGGCAGCCGCCTCATCGGGGTACGACTGGGCTCCGGAGGCGGCGATGGCGTCGGCGAAAGCATACCCGTCTCCGAGCGTTTCATGGGCGGCTTCTCTTTTTCCTGCGCCGCCTTCCGCCTGCGCTCAACGGCATTGTCGACGGCGCTCTTGAGCGGCCCACCATCCGCGAGCTGGCCTTCGATGACCATATGCTCCATCTCGCTGGCGAGCATGTCCATGATTTCGTCTGCGGGGCGGTCGCAGGGCGTTGGGACGGCGAATGTGGCGTTCGAGGGTGTGGTGTGCGTTTGTGGGCCGTGTACGGAGTGGAGCTCGGTATGGATTTGCTGAGTAGCTAGATATGGGACGTCAGCGGTGATAAGAGGGCAAGCAAACTGATGCTCACCATCGCGGTTGATCATCGAAGCCAAGAAATATATTCGCTGGAGCAGCGCTTGGAATTGCGCAGAGTCGATATCTTCTCGCGAAGAAGGGAATAGCACGGGAGCCACCTGAGACAACGCAGCCGACGAGAAGATGAATAGTGAGTGCAGGAAGCGGACATGCTGCCATGCGACGCGACGAGGCCAAAGGACGGCGAGGAAGCCTACACGGGACGTTGAGCCAGGCTCAGACAGGAAGACAGATGAGAGTGAGTCCGGAGGCGACAACGATGGGCCCAGTATGCACTTCAGTTCATAGGCGAGCATTCCAGCAAACAGTAGGTAGCGCCACTAAGAGGCCGTGTGAGTCAGCGAAAAGGGCCCCGGTGAATAAGTGACGTACGAATGCGACATCACTCGGTTTGCCTATGGACGAGTAGAGCAACAAGCTGCAGGCAGAAACGATGTAGAATCCCGCCGATTGCATGAGCCCTTGTCGAACATACTCGCGCAGCGTTGTACAATGAGACCATTGCAAAACATCCGGACCGAACCTGTAATACATAGCATGAGCTGAGCTCCATCTCTATAACGTTGAAGTCGACTAACCTATCATATGCAAATCGTGTCGTGGGGTTCTTCAGCGCCTCGAATGCGTCACGCACGTTGATAAACAGCGCTTCGCCTTGAGGACCCACACGATCTGGATGATACCTCCGTGCAAACTGTCGGAAGGCCAACTTCAAAGCATTCTCGTCCGCGCCGGGGTCCACGGCAAGCATTTCATAGTAATTCGGAGGCAGAGACGATGCGGCTTGGTGGAAGGTGTAGAAGAGGTAGCTGATGACTGTAATGGCGTATACATAGCGATAATGGCGGAAATACAGCGGGGAATTGGGAGGAGGTGCAGGGCGACCGGAAAGGGCAGGGTAGAATCGATGGAAAATGGGCAACAACTTGCTGGTTGCGAGATGCGGCAGGTATGACCAGCCAATCAGGTAGAGTATTGCTGAAAGCATGGCAATCTAAATGAGAGTCAGTATACGAGAAACTCTTTGATGCTCATACGAGAATGAGGGAACGCTCAGGATGGGCAATACCCATATGCTTGTGATCTCTTGCCTCCGTCTCCGAGCATGCTCCTGCATATGCATCCGTGCCTGCCACTTTTATGCACCGCACCACACACATGGGCATATATCTCGAGCCCAGGTGCTTGTAGCAGTGCAACCACTAATGAGTGGAAGTCTCGCTCGTGAGATAACCACATCTGAAGACCGCTCAGCACAGAGTAAGTCTCGTCTGTGAAAGCTTGGCTTCTAGAGCGCGGCCACGCCGTCGTGACTCGTCCATGGACAATGGCCACACGGCGGGCCCTTTGTAGACTCGGCCTTTGCTCGCGGGCCTTGAATCTTTCGACCGCACAAGCCAATATGGGAGTCTTGTCTACATATGATGTAGGTCCGGCCTTAAGGCGTGCTACGGTGACCTCGTGAGGTAGCACGTCGGGTTTCGAACACATCGGGGGCTCAGATGCATGCGGTAGCACCACGCTCGAATGCGGAGTCGACCCTTTTACTTGGACATCTTTGCGCTTAAGACCCGATGCCAGACTCACCTGTGTGGACACTACCACGTCGTTCCCGAGTACCTACTCTCCAGGTGAATTTGCGGGCAACGATGATAGACCTTGCACGTCGATTTGCGTCGCTCAAGCGGCACTAGTCTTCATGACAGCTTTGATAGACTTCAAGCGTGGACAGGCGTGGGAGGTCTGTGGGGGTGGTTCAAAGCTGGGCGGTGTACTGGAGACTGGGATTATAACATGGAGAATCAAGTAGAGTGTGGAGAGACCCAGAGGCCCGGGGTTGGTGGCAGACGGTGTGGCGCGAGGTCGCGCGCCTCAAGTATTCAAGTACAGTAACGCAGTTACGTAAATAAAAACTTAAGTAGTTCCGATATACTTATGTGCTTAAGCCTTAAGTACTTACATAATAGAACGCTGATTTAGGTGTTACGCATATCACGTGAGCTCGCATGCACAGCCTCGTCCGTAACCTCGAAGTTCACAAGTCCTTACGGCGACGAGCAGGGTCACGAACAGAAGTACAAGATCGCTGTATAGTTGATTTTGCAGTGAGGCAAGTGATATCCAGCGTGCTCTCCGCAGAACCCATACATTCGGGACCCATACATATATGGTAAGTACGCAACGCCAGGCCGACTCATCTGCAGAAAGGCACACTATCTGACAGTATGAAACCGAACAGCGAGCTGCGCGGTGCAGATGAGATATGCCCTGGGTGGCATCCAGGCGAACCGAACTCATGCTACAAGAAGCCGAGGTGAGCACGTCTGAGAGCTTGAAGTCTGCATGTGGCTCATGTCCCACAAACTCACACAGACAACATATTCCAAGGCCGCCAAGAGTGAATTGCATGGCGACTTTGATCGGGCATTTGGACTCTACGTGAAGGCGGCCGAAGCCTTCCTGCACTTGGGTCAGATCAGTGATGATGCACGACAACGTTCTCGCTGCAAAGACCACGCTGCAAAGGCGTTAGAACGTGCAGAGAAGATTAGGCAGGCTCGGCCGGAATTGAGACCGCCCACAAGACATCATTTCGCCGAGCGTATGTCCGTACTTCTGTGACTCCATCGTGAGTATTGACGATCCGATGCGGTTGCAGAAGAACAATTGTATGTGTTGAGGAAGTCGTCCCTTGTGAATAATGTTCGCTTCTCCCTGTGGGACGAAGACGCAACTATGACGCGCGACACAAGGTAAATCCTCACGTCAATGTATCGGAGGTCGTTCGCTGATCCGGCGGCATGGCATCTCTAGGCACCCCGCGCTATCGCCTGACCAACGGCGACATTCAGCGGTCTGGAACAAGGTTGATATCAGCCAAGTGGGTCTGGCAAGCTCACCTCTCGAGCCGCAAGATATCGCCCAACATATCGTCACGGATTGCTCCGTATGTGGTGCAATAGCCGTGTGTATATGTCATAATCAGCGCTTTCAAACCGAGGTGAATCTCAATGTGTGGTCTTGGCATGCAGCTTCTGACTTCCCCTGGCGTCTCAAGCTCGGTCAGTCATGTTTGCATCCGGAGGAAGGCAGCCAGTCAGCCCAGGAATCGAGCTCTGTCATCTATCACGTTCGTCTGCTATTCAATGGAGCATACCGACGCGTAGGTACCCGCTGTTCGGAACATTTGCGCCCCACTCATCATAGGTCGATTAGATATGTAGGGAAGATTCCGTAGATCCTCCTCAGCCGTTCCTGACCGCAATCAATGCCAGCTATCGACGACCAGCTCCCCCAATATCCTGACAGAACCCTCTTGTGTCTATCTACGGGTAACAAACGACAAACTTGGCCATCACTCCTGGAGAAGGCGGTGCGTGGTTCTTCACGAACTCTAGCGAGCTGTAGTCCTGAAGCAAGACGTAGTACATGAAGCTCATGGGTGGCTATGACTTCCCTGGCTCGTAAGTCGTTTCTGCCGCCCATGAGAACCATTGCCTATATCGATTATATTTCCAGTGATTCATGTGTAGACCTACAGTAAGGCCCGAGCGTGAGAGGAGTTCCCATTGAACCTAACTGCGTCTTGGCAGCGCGCTCGCGGGATGGGTACCCGAACATGTGAATCTGAGATCGTAAGTAGGCGTCTCATCCGGGGTCCTCGGTTGACAGTACGTTCTTAATTGCAGCTCGACTTCTCAACGGGAGCGCTTGTGGGCCCGCATCTCACAGGGCTTTTATAACGGTATGGAAAAGTTGCCTCCGGGATTGTCGCTCATGATATTCGCTCAGGCTCATGCATGCTCACCCTGGGAACTGGCGAGAATGCCAGTGGTCTATGTTGGGACGATATTTGCCTACTTCCTGCTCACTGCTACGCCATCATTGGTAGCGAAAATCGTCTGTGGCCTTTACGTATGCTGATTAGTCCTCCCAGACGTTTCATCAAGCCCCAGCAAGCGGGAGATGTCCATTCTAGACTCCTGGGCTCACTCGGGGTCCGGCCTTATGAACGGGCATGACTCTGATCCTAAGCGGGAATCGACAAGTCAGCGTACATCCAGCGTGTCTCAGAACACCTTGTTGATGATATCATCTATACGCAGACACCTTCAAGCTTTCGTGGGACGCAGTATGCAACATCTTCGACGGTGTCTATCTTAGTTGGGATCCAGGTATATTTGAACGCCAAATTACGTTCCATGGAACATGGACAGCCGGAACCATGTCCCTCAAAGAAGATGCTGCGTACTGTGCGCACCTATTTGACCTGGTTTCAAATCAAACCGACTTACCCTGTCCCTATCCAGCATGCCACTTTCAGCTGCAGTTGCGAACAGGGATCAGTAAGGCCCAACGAGGTGACGAAGACATCTGGGTGCAGTTGACGCGCCATGTCTCGGATACCCGGCGCACCTCCGAGTACATTTCTCTGCTTGTGAATGGCGATGAAGAGCCGAGTCGATCGTCTCTGGAAATCAACCCCTCGACGTTGAAGGTGAGTACGTTGACATTACGTCGAGGACACTGGATCATATGATCCCCGCAGGGTGAATATACCAACAACCTTCATACCCTCGTAAGTTATACTTCAGATCAACATGACCTAACATTGACGATAACTCCAGGTGCGATACACCGCGTCGCAAGCCGATCAGGTGTTGCATCTAGTGGCTGCTTACGAAGGACGACTGAGCGAAGTCGGCTTCACTATCACTGTGTATTCTAATACGGATGTGTCTTGGATAGAAGAGATACCCAAGGCGATGTACTCGAAGGAGGTTAGTCGAATAATCGCGCCCGTCCTTCGACCATGCTCACGAGATAACACAGTTTGACGGAGAGTTCGGCTCCAAGAATGCTGGCGGCCACCATGGTCATCCGACGTTCATGGACAATCCTCAGTATCACCTACGAATATACCCGGGAGAGTCACCATCGGCCGCAAATACCAAAGCCGCCACGTCAATCGTCCTGCAAAGCTCCAGACATATCCCAATCAACGTCTCGCTAGTGTGGTCCAAGGGAGAGCGTATTGCCGAGTGAGTGACAGTGTACTCGGCGTTGATCGAGCTAACGATCATCCTAAGGATGGGTCACAATGAGTTGGCTGCGCACTCCGGTCCATATGGCTTCGGGTACGCGAACGTGGCGCGTGACCTGTCGGGTGTGTCCTATCACTTCGGGTCCCAGTTCACTCTAACATGGTTCCTCGCTAGCGGGCGACTACACTCTCGTCTTATCCTCTTTTGAACCGCAGCAACTTGGATCGTTCAAGCTACGCGTGGAGAGCCAATCACGTTTCGAGCTCACGCCCATATCTCAGGAAGGCGCCGGCATGTTCAACAAGGTCATACGTGGGGCGTGGTATGTGGAAATGCGGCATATGGTATCGTTGTTGTACAAAGCTCAACTGTGAGTTCGCAGGACCACGGAGACCGCCGGCGGGGGTCCAAGCTCGAGTCGGTACGCAACAAACCCGCTCTACGAAGTGCAGGTCGACACAACCACACAACTCAAGTACGCCTTCCTGCATATCCCTCCAGATCCTCACTCACCCCGCCCGCACTCCAGAGTACGGCTGCAACTCTTGGAGACCACCCCGCCCGCCTCTATCAATGTCTCCCTCTTCGAGCACAAGGCGCCTCGCAACTCGCTGAAAACAACGTCGGGACCGTACTCCGATGGCGTCGCAGGCGTAGCCACGCCGCAGGTCGCGCTGCAGCCAGGCACATACCACGTCGTGCCCTCGACGTATAACCCTGGGCTGCTTCGCGCGTTCAAGCTCATATTCTACAGCAGCGCCGCGGTCAAGGTCTCTGCGGTCACGCGTGCCTGATGTGACTTACGTTGGCTGCAGTCATTCCACACCTCGCTGGCGGCGGAAGGAGGGCGACGTGAGGATGTATTCGTTCACACGTTTGAGTGTAGCTCGAGAAGGGTTGGCCTCCGGCCTGCTCGATATGATCCACTGTAGCTTTGTACTGATGGACCGTTTCGTCGCCGTATTTCCTAGTCAAGAATTGTAACTCAGTTGCGACATGCATTGTGCCGATAGACCTACGCAATGTATCCCGTTCCCCGTGTGTAGCCACAAACGCGCCTTTGTCGTCGAAGAAGAGCTGGAGCGCCGCGAGAGCGACGCCCACGCTTGCGTCCTGGCCGTTGTCGCAGCAGACGCAGACGCAGTCTCCTCTGGATAGGCAGCCCTCGATGAACGCCATGGATCGAGGAAGGATAGTCTGCAGGTAGAGTATCTGCTCCTTCCTGCCCTCTGCCATATGCAGCCTGAGGACGTTGTCTGCCTCGGTAGCATCCCCTTGCGATACCGGAGAGGCGCTAACGATCAGGAAGAAGAGCTGGATAGCTGAGCCTGGCAGGGAACGAGGGAAGTCACAGGGTATATCCGCCATTGAACTGATCAGGATGCGCCCGCCGACTTGCACGATAGGTGTGGGCTTGTTTGACCACTGCTGCTGCGACTGCTTCGCGCCGATCGGCCTCAGGAGTGAGCTGATCAGCTCTGGCAACTCCGATCGACTGCTCTGCATTAGTTCGTCTTTGTGTGTCCAAAACAGCTTCGGCGTAAGCCCCTGTGTCCATGGGTCAGCCCTTATCGGGACTCCTCCGTCGGCCGTGCTTACCAGTCCCCATAGCTCGTGATCGTCGCCTGAGCCTTGCACGTAGATGAACCCGTTCGAACGCCGTTCCATACCCTCTTGGATCTGTTTGGATGCGGAGACGCATATGACGGGGTAGAATGGTTGAGTGGGACTGGCATCCAGGCTCGGAAAAACGGATGTCGACGGTGTGATCCACAATGGGTGCAACGGGCGTTGCAGATCCGACAAGATGTACGAGGAATTCTGTTTGCTCGCCGTCAGATCTCGTACATCAACAGAGGAGACAGGGGACATTACCACTAGCGAATCCACCCATCCGTCCAATCGAGCTTCGATCTGTGACTTCTCTTGTGCGCTAACGGTCCCGAATGGGCAGTACAGCTCCAGATCCCAGTCGACTTTGTGTCTGTCTGGATACTTCCGCTGGACGGCGCGATTGATGACTGCACACCAGATCGGGACCGTCTTCGACAGCGCATCGGGAATACGCTTTCCGGAACGTGTTGAGTCGACCAATATCATCCTGTCACAGGCGTCCATATCGGTAAAGCTTCTCCTATAGGGATGGTCGGCTCACCCTCCTTCCGACACGATCATGGAAAGCAGATGGAGATTTGGTCGCCTCAAGTTGAAGCTCCAGTTCCCAAAGTGTCCATCGGTGGACTTGAAGTAGGCTGGCTCTTGTCTGGCCTTTGGATTTCAGTCATAATGTATTCCGCCGGCAACCCGAAGGAGCAACACGCACCATCTGTGGGTCAACATACCAGAGCCCACAGCGTTGATTGGCTGATCTCGGCGTCAACAATCATGTTTGGAGGCATTAGAGTTGCAGGAGCTGGGACGCACGCAAGATCGGCAGATGGGGATAGGTTGATCGTACTGTCTTCACGAAGTCGATGTCTTCTGAAATTGAGTGTAGACGGTTATGGATGTCCAGCGATTCCTTCCTGAGGTGATTCAACGCTACAGATTTTCCTCCATGGAGGCCGAGAACCTCCTCTGTTTCGCCCTGGGGTGACGAGAGTTTGTTTGTCCAGTCAGTCATGACGAAGTGCCCCCGAAGGCACAGCTCTATATCAGAGTTCGTCGTGGTGACTCGCTCACGTCGGCAAGTCAGCACACTTCACAGGACGAAGATGTGGCGGGATACCTTACCAAGATCAAGTATCAAGAATCCGAATAGTAGAAACACGGCAGAGACGTTTTGAACGTGAGGAAGCGCGATTAGTTGAACTTGGGATGCTACTCTGGACCTGAATTACGAGTTGGGCGTCAGACCAGCGCACTTTGCGTGACGATACACAGGTGGCCAAGAATTAATACATACCTGAAACGGCGTATAGTCAGTTTCTTGAATGGCGACTTATAATCCTGGAAATATCTCTGTTCAATCCAAGATCGGTATCAAGCGAGTTGAGCGATGGAGTTCAACGTTTGGCAATGAGACGCTCTGGGATCGAGATGGACGCCACAGGCGCTGGCGGATCTCGATCCTAATTATCGGTGCCTGCTGCGCTCGGTGATTATCAAATTGGACTTGTCGTCGACGTCTAGCTACTTATGGCAACATTTATCGCTGCTGGTATCGACGAAACCCTGTTCACTTACAAACGAATGTCGGTCTCGAGCATACAATTCCATACCAATGATTCCGTCCACTAGTACTCCTTCAATTTAAATTCTCAAGAAATGATCAAGCACGCCACATATGACCATAGGTGGGCGCGAATCCCTTCCCCGACACCGCGGCTGCACTGAGTAACAGAGTCGTCTTATCAATTCGTGGACATACTCAGACAGCTTTGGTCCCAGTCGTTGCTCATCTATGGTTAGCGGAAACATTGAGGTTAGTACATGCTGTAGATGCCTCACAGATGGCCCTCTCTACTAGTATGCATTGTAGGCTTGACATATCGACGTCGCGGCCGACTCGGGTCATTCTGCACCTGAGGCTGTGCAGAAAATTAGAAGAGCACCCTCGGCCGCGGTATGTATGCCTGCCACGGGCAGGGATACTGATCACTTGCTCATGTCTTGCCAAGTGAACCAATATCCAGGCTCTAACTTGAATGCACTAGATGCTAAGTAATCACATGAGGCTACCGCTTTTCCGCGAGTACATGGGCAGTGTCGAGCATTCCATCAAAATTCAGGACTACATATACAGAACCTACTAGGCTACCAGTAAATTATTCTGGCAGTGGTCACCATCCATCCGGGATCTCGGCTGCCCATGGTACTCGGTCAGTCGAGCACCATTGGCTCAATCAGGGCCTTACCATATTACGCACACTCATTGACTCATGCAATTTGCATCTACTCAATGGTATCCTTGCCTTGTGATGAATTGCAGACTTCAGCCCATGGTGCTCGACTGACCGAGTGCCATGGGCGGCCGAGATCCCGGCCCGATACAGTAGCATAACCCGGCACAGAGTACAAGTGTCAGTAACCAATACGCTCAGTCTCTCCCTAGTAATCACCCACGCTTGCTGCGAGCACGTCTCAAGGACGGATATTAGAGTAATCCATCACCTAATCAGTGCATATTGAATAACGGCTAGAGGCTCGAGACGCCGAGTCAGAACCAGGCTGTGAAGAGAAACGTGAAGTGTTGAAGGGCGTATGTAGATCGTAGGCCCAGGATCAAAGTAAATGAGGAGGATGCCATGTGCCTTGGATTGCTTGTCAGCTTTCCCAGACCACCCGAATTCGGACTTCTGCTGCCGTCCTGTGGCCGCCCATACCAAAGGTGCGGCCCAAATCAACCAACGAGACGCGTGCTACCCTCCATGTCAAACAATTAGTCCGAGAGAAATGGACTATGACACGCATGACGCAAGAGCGATGACCTCGCCTCGCACGCTGCGACGATCTGTATATTAAGCGGCACGGATCTGGAGATGCGAAACCCCGCGCACGATCTCAGGTCCTAACCGTTGCCTCGGAAGCGAGCCCTCGCCACTCGGCTCTCGATCACCATGTCCCCCGCCTCTGAAGTCGATATCCCCGTCTTAATAGTGGTGCTCGGTCTATGTTCTCGCTGGAATGCCCGTTGAATTTTTGCTAGGTCGGAGCAGGGCCCGTCGGGCTCGTGCTAGCCCTAACGTTGATCAAGAATGGCATCAAAGTGCGCGTCGTCGAGAAGGAAGCAGGAACTCACAAGGGGCAGCGCGGGACAGGCATCATGGTAGCTTCTTGCGTCGTAAGCCGTTTGACTGAATACTTGAGCTGTTCATATATAGCCTCGCTCGCTCGAATTGTACCACTTCCTGGGTCTTCTCCCAGAAATGCTGGAACGTGGTCGGCCATTGATCCCCACGCGGGTCTACAAGCTGCCTGGGGGCAACGAGGTGTTGAAGGAGTTCTACTTGGCGGAACTGAAAGAATCGACACCATCCCGCCTTTGGTATGTCCTGCCACGGGTTTTGTGCGCGCCAGCACTCACCCGTGCGCCGTAGATCAACATTCGTTCGCTTGGGCAAGATAGACTCGAGAAACTGTTGCAGGAACACCTGGAGAAGCTCGGGTGTCCCGTCGAGTTCAAGACGACGATGACTGACTTCAGCCAGCTCGAGGACCACGTCGAAGCACAGATAGTCAAGTCGGGAATCGACCAGGATATCACCGAGACCGTTAAATGCAAGTGGATGATAGGTGCTGATGGCGCGAAAGGTATGTCGCCCGCCTGTGTGTTTCCGTCGCTAGCGTCCTCTTACGTAAGTATGAGCAGGCTCTATACGCAAGCAGCTGGGCCTACAATTTAGCGGCGAAACTCGGGGTGTCGAACAACGGTTCGTATCGGGCGACCTCGAAGTCAAGAACCTATCCGACGAGGTAAGCGATTCGAAGCGACCGTTTGCACCAGCTCACGCTCTATTAGTACTGGCACGTCTGGGGGGATCCCATGACCATCCTGTGCGCCGTTTTTTCTTCCTTCTCGATGGACATCGCCTCACCGGCCAGCTTGACAGAGTGTCACTACGGGCCACCGAGACGCCCGGCACCTTTCATCTGATCATGGGCGGGGAGATTGACCATGAGAAGGCTGTCTCGGATCGCGAGGAGCTGGCAAAGGCCGTAAAGGCTGGCACACACAGAGAGGACCTAGAGATCGGCGAGCCTACGTGGCTGTACGAAACAACGTGAGTCCCGCCTGGTAGCTGAGTCGGCGTATGCACTGAAGTGAGCAGGCCAAATATTCGGATGACGAGAAATTCAGTAAAGGGAGGGTATTCCTTGTGGGAGGTACGTCGCTGTGTGTCACCTGCTGGCCGAATGATACAAGAGCAACGATGTCCAGATGCTTGCCATGCCCACCCGTTCTTTGGCGCGCAGGTGAGGGTCGTTACGACCGTGGCGTCGACAACGCTGACCTCGATGCACTCGGCACTGACAGGGCTCCAACTCCGGTGTGCAGGACGCAGTACGTTCTCTCTCCAGCTTCTCCATCGGGCGGCCATAAATGACGTTGCCCGACTGCTGCCCGCTCGTATAGTTTAACCTCGCCTGGAAACTCGCGCTCGTCGAGAAAGGGCTCGCCGGACCGTCCCTCCTCTCGAGCTACACCGCTGAGCGCGTGCCTGTCATCGCGGAAGTTCTGAAACGCACGACAAGCATCCACGATAAGACCCAATTCATGCGGAACGACGGGAGCGGGCTCGCTGCCTGGGGCCGCGACGGCCCGCTAAAGATGCTCGGGATCAACTACCGCTGGAGCAGCATCGTCCTTGACGAACGTAATCCCTACATGGAGAACTGCCCGCAGGATCCCTATGGCGTCGAGCGGGCGATATGGTGCGCGCAGGCGATAGGGCACCCGACGCACCTGGCCTGGTCCCGATCGAGGGCGGAGAGACGTCTCTGTTCAAGATCTTCGGACCAACGCGCCACGCGGTACTGCTCTTCGCAGGCAGGGATTCCGCAGAGGAGGTCGTGCGAGTACTCGGGAAGATCAAGGAGTATCCGGCGGACGCTGTACGCTCGGTTGTAATATACCCGCGCGGCGCACTTCCAGAAGTTATAGACGACGCTGACATGGTCGTGTTTGACTCTGAGCAGCACGCCTTCGTGGACTACTGTTGCTCGGATGACGACCTCACCGTCGTCATTGTCAGACCTGATGGTGTTGTCGGGGGCATCGTCTTCGGCGCGCCTGGCCTGAGGCGGTACTTCAGAGCTGTCTTCTCTGCACTCAGTATGTGATATTTGGACACGTAATTTCATTTGTCGGGCTCTTCAGGAACAATATGGCTGTGGGACTATTAGGATAGATACCATTATGATTTGATTATGATTGTTGTTTGTATTGGCTTACCGGATGATCGATTATTACATTCCTTGAATGCGACTAACGAGTCCACTTCTCGACAAACGCCGTCAGCTTTCGTTTGTCCCGGTCGCTCAGCTGTGTTTCCTGCGAAGAAAAGAGACGTTGAGTATGAAATGAATTTGGTATACTAGAACAGAGTCCAACCTTCCGCAACCGCTTCACCATAGAGTTAAGGTGCTCAGTCGTCTGCTTTGTTGACTCCTCGACAGCGTGCACGTCGGGGGCAGACCAAAGGGCGGTGACGTATTTACTGGGGCGTTATCGTACACAACAGAGAGTAAGTCAGCATGGCTGGCCGATCTGACATAGATACACCGTCAGTTACTAACGATGCCAGGGAGGAAAATGAACCCACAGTTCAGCTAGCGCTGACGCAAGTTTCGAGCACCATGCCGCCTCGTCCTCGTCGGCGACTCGCGCGCGCTCACATACGGCGTCCAGCTCCTTCACAATATCGTCTCGTTCCAGCAGCACCAAGGGTCCAGCATCACGCGGTCTGAGGCCTACATATCCACCGAGAAGTACACACTCAGACCTCGCGGATAATGACAGCCTGAGATAAACTGACCCTGGGTTCGCTTCAGCAGCTCAGTCAGCTCTTCCTCGAGCAACGCGTGCCCACGCTTCTTTCGTGCGTCCCCGTCGGCGTCGGCACTAGCGCAGGCCTGGGCTGTCTGCTGCTTGACGTTGACTACCTCAACATCATCTGTGATCTCCTCGAGCTCCTCAAGCAGGACGCTGACGAGCGCCTCTGCTTCAAGGGTGCATGCACCGCGTGCCGCTAGTGCACGATGGAGAGCACCGAGCGGGGGAAAGAGGTCTTCAGCAAGACGCTTAGTTGTCTTGTTGTGGGATGATTAGGCGAAACCAGATAGGAATCATAGGGCGACGAGACTCACCTCGTCGATGATGTGCTCTCGGGCCTCTAGAATTGCTGCTTGGTCCAGATGCCACGCACGCAATACTTCCTCCCTTACATCAACATCGGCATTGCCAAACCCGTGCGCAGGAGGGGTGTCAGCCACAAGCTCGTTAATAATGTTTTGCTTGCTCTCCTCATCCGAGGAAGACTCGAGCAGATGTGATATCCTGTCTAGCTCCGCACAGTACGCGTCTGTCGACATGCCCGGAGTGCCGTTGGTACGGCCCCGTCTGCCTTGCAGAGCCTCAAGGGACGCATGTAGCCTGGCTGTCTCCTGCTTCACCTCAGTGGGCGTTGGTAATGAAGTCGTTGCCTCGTCGACAGTTCGGAGCTGTCGTGATGCGATTGAGGCTATACTTTCGTGTAAACGTGATATATTTGCGAGGGATCCTGGCATCGATGGGGCCCCCGGCTGGTTCGCCTTGCCAGTATCTGTCATGCCCCAGTTTCAGTACGCCGCCTAGCTTGCTATCAATGAATTACTTGATCTCTCTGCCCCTGTGGAATCTAGCAATCTGCTAGCAGTACGAGCGGATCTGGACACGATCGTGTCGGTCTGTGAAGTGGCGTCAGTTGACAGTGACATACCACTACTTCAGTCATTGGAGGCTCACACTTATGCATAACTCGCTGACCTTCGCATCTTGCTGCAGTATCTCTCTTCCTATTGCTTCCAGTCAGTTGCAGGTCTTCCCTTTGGGCTAGATTTTAGCCCGATCCTGTACCATCTACCAACCACTGTGCAACCGAATCCTGCACGATTCGACTTTTCGACTATGTCTTAACAATCGTGCCTCACTTCAAGTAGTCGGACTCTTGATCCATAGAATCTAGCTATCTATGATACCTTAAACCAGGTCGGTATGTCGCATCAGAATATCTCACCTGAGAGTAGCTGATGAGTACCCCCCAGGCCATGACGCCAGTTGACTCTTCATGCTGTATGGTGTTCTGCCTTTCGGACACAGTCTAAAATCGGTTGTTCACCAACGACGTCAACACTGTTCAACCAGGTAGACAACTCACTCGTACCTCTTCTCATGCAAACAATTGTCCAATCCGACTGATAGTAATTTCGCTCCACTCTGTGTACTCGAGGTGCTCCCCGCATTTACTTGGATGCTAGCCATTCAAGAGAATCTTGCTTGAGCACACTGCTTGCCCAAGCCAATCTCCGCCGCATAGGTCGGGCCACCCAGGGTGCTGATGCATTGAACGAACGTGTCTGCAATATCTA
>NW_025955586.1:0-19671 GCF_022376445.1 Fomitopsis serialis
TGTTTCTGTGTCGATAAACTCCTGGATGCCCTCCATCAAGTTGGCGATCTGAACGGTCCATCGAACGAACACCTGCATCGCCTCCACTTGACACTCGTCGCCACGGTCTCATCCATCTCATCGGCCCTCCTACCGCGGGTACTGGACGAGTGCAAGGCGGTTATTAGTTCCCTATCCGACTCCTCTGCGGCCACTCAACGAAGAGAACTGACGCAAGCACTGTTCAGAGAGATATCGGAGAATGTGGGGACGCAGAGAAGGAGTATTGCATGCGGTGGTGGTATGATAATCGCGCCTCGTTCGTAGTGGATGCAGGAGCGTCTGATAATGTGGTGGAGAGCATTGGAGGTTCAGCGCGACTGTAAAATACGTCGTACGGCGAAATCGCACTGCATTCTCGATGAGGCTGAGGTCGACGGTCGTATCGGAGACTGACACAAGGCCATTACTTACCACCCATGTTGACCCACCAACGAGAGTGAGCTCGTGAAACACGCCTGGACGCGTCGGGCAAGTCGATACATTATGCATGTGCATAAGTACAGTGTATCAACTCGTCCCTGTGCACGATCGGTGAATCCATTGACACGATCGCGCCGGGGTGACACTGCGGACGAACCGCGCTGTGCGAAGCGCTCACATGGTACTTACATTGTAAGGACGTGTATATTTTACGGCTCTAAGTCGGAGCTCCTAACATAGGGAATGGATTCCTTTGTTCGGCCTAACATTTCGAATGTTCCTAGAATCGGGAATGTAAGTGTTATGTTCTTCCTATGTTCCGAAATCGTGCCATGTTCTAGGAATGTACTTCCCATGTTAGGGAATTTCACTTGATGGCTTACTAATATACACGGTCTTGCAATGTTGGGCCCATGTAAGCGCCTCGCACAACCCGGGTTGTCCGCAGTGTGAAGAATGCGGGGTAGTTGCCGGGAGGCGCCCCGCAAGGTACACGAATCATGTGCTCCCGGATACCGTTGACCCCGACGCCATCATGCACACAAGTACTGCAGCCTGCCCTACCAAGTCTCAAGAACTCAGCTCGCCCTGCTGGGCAGCTTCATCATCGACGGCCTGCCCCGCACCCCCCTTCAAGTAGCATCTAACTCGTGGATTGGGTTCATAGACTTCGACCGTAGTCTCCGCCCACCCGTCTACCACACATCCCCGCAGCACGGTTCATGTTGCGCAAGTCGGCTACCTCGCTTAGAGTAACTGCTCGGTCATTCGAGTCATCTGTGAGTACCTCATACCGTGTATTTCGTGATTCTCTGGCAAGTCAGGCATACACACGGGTCCAGCTGCGTGACATCGCATCCGATTGGTGGCCTCAGCCTGTATACACTGCAGGAATGACTGGGTGTTAGACTGGGCCATACTGTCATTGCTGGCTCGGGCTCGGGGACGTACTACAC
Source organism: Fomitopsis serialis (assembly GCF_022376445.1). Taxonomy (NCBI): domain Eukaryota; kingdom Fungi; phylum Basidiomycota; class Agaricomycetes; order Polyporales; family Fomitopsidaceae; genus Fomitopsis; species Fomitopsis serialis. The sequence goes on from NW_025955586.1 coordinate 1,419, forward strand.
CGGACAGATATCGACAGACATGCACATTGCACCCTCCCTCAAGGCTGTCTTGTCACGTTCCTGGATGATCAGGTGCACTGGGGGAGTGCGGGGAAAGTACAGTAAGTCCGAATCGACCGTGCAGAGCCAGACGGTATACGGGCTTCATTTATCCGTCGGAAGGTGATCGTCCAAACGTCATGGGAGGAGGAGAAGGCCTGGCGTCGGTCCTCAGATCCAGACGGAAGGCCGAGCTCGGCTCTCCGTGGGGAAGGGACAGCTTAATGACTATGCAGCCGTCAGCTTGCCCGGGCGTACGCTTTCCTTGACTCTTGCCCGTATTGCAGCCCATGAAGGGTCTCCGTCTCCTCCAAGCGAGCAAGGTGCGCGTCGTGTAACAGCCCGCACGCTTTCACATTCACTCTCGCTATGAACTATCCTTCATGGTTTGAAAGCAGGCTCTGACACATTGAATACTACAGCAACACCGAACACTGACTGCCATGTCCAAACCTCGCAACATCTCATCCTCTGCCCCTCGGCGGAACACGGTGCCTCCTGGGTACAAGGAGGACCCCGGCGCAGGGCCAATGCTCCGCTTCGAGGCATCCCTCCCCCATCTCCCCGTCCCACCACTCGCCTCTACCGCCGCCAAGTACCTTGAGTCCGTCCAGCCACATCTCACGGCAGAGCAGCTCTCAAAGACCCAGGCAGCCGTGAAGGCGTTCATGGACTCGGCGCAGAGCAAGGAACTGCAGGCGCGCCTCGAGGCGAGGGCCCGCGAGCCGGGCATGCGGAGCTGGCTGGCGGACTGGTGGAACGAGGCGGCGTACATGGGCTACCGCGACCCGGTGGTGGTGTACGTGAGCTATTTCTACGTGCACGTGGAGGACAAGCATAGGCCGAGCCAGGCGAAGAGGGCGGCGCACTTGTTGAAGGCGATGCTTCCCTTCCGATACATCGTTGAAAGGTGAGGGCCATGAACGTGTTCGTGGCGGGTCACGCTGACCGCTATGTAGCAAGCAACTGGAACCGGAGAAAGTGAGGGGAGCGCCCCTGGCTATGGAGTCCTACAAGTATCTGTGCGTACTATTCACTCAGAAGCTACGTATTATCCTCTAACGTGGTCAATCTTAGCTTCCACTCAAGTCGGTACCCTGTCAAGCCGTCCGACAAAGCAGAGAAGTTCGACCCTACGGCCCATAATCACGTTGTCTTCGTGCGGAAGAACAAATTTTACAAGGTGCCGCTAGCGGACAAGAGCGGCCGCGAACTCACAGCCGCAGAGCTTGAGGCGCAGATCGAGAAGGTTGTTGCTTTGGCCGGCAGCGAGAAGGCAGCACCGGTCGGCGCTCTCACAAGCGAGAATAGGGATACCTGGGCTGATGTAAGTGCACAACATATCTACCTTCGTTTTGAATTCTCATGTGCGGTTCGCTAGGCACGTGCAGCATTGCTTGCCGCGTCGCCATCGAATGCTGCTTCGCTGGAGGAGATCGAGTCTGCGATGGTCGTTGTATGCTTAGATGACTTTGCGCCGATTACCCGTGAGGACGCCAGCTGGGCCTGTTGGGTTGGCGACGGTAGGAATCGGTTCTACGACAAGCACCAGTGTATGTGTCACGGCTTTCTCACTGTTGTACTCTGACGCGCTGGTTCCTATAGTAATTGTCTTCGAGAACGGAAAATCTGGTTTCCTAGGAGAGCACTCGTGTATGGATGGCACGCCAACACTTCGCATGAATGAGTTTATGCTTGCCTCGCTTGCTGCTGGCAAGATCGACCTTGGACCTGCACGCACGGCCGAGACGGCGAAGGACCTCGAGGCACCGAAGGAACTCGCGTTTGTTCTCGATAGCAACACGAATCGGTATGTCAAGGAGGCTGAGAAGAACTTCGACGACCTCGTGGGCAAGCACGATATGCATGTACGTTGCCTATCTTGCCGTATCTCTATAGCTTCATTCGCTGAACCTTTCTCTGCGGCCCAGGTGTTGCATTATGAGGGCTACGGCAAGGAATATATCAAGAGGTTCAAGGCTTCGCCGGACGCGTGGGCCCAGCTTGTCAAGCAACTCGCCTTCCACAAGATGTACAACAGGCCAGGCGTGTGCTACGAGAGTGCGCAGACGCGCAAGTACCAGCGCGGGCGCACGGAGGTTATTCGGGCCGCGAGCAACGAGAGCAAGGCGTGGGCGGAAGCCATGCTGAACCCTTCCGAGTCGGTGGGTGAACACTTCATCCACGGCCTTCTGTGTGCATTCCGCTCATCCCTTAGAGTTTAGGACGAGAAGCGGGCGGCTCTGTTCCGCAAGGCGGTGGCAAGGCACCTGCAGTATGCAGCGTGGGCGGCGGACGGCCAGGGCGTGGACCGGCATCTGTTCGGGTTGAAAATGATGTTGAAGGAGGGTGAGCCGACGCCGCCGATCTATACCGACGAGGCGTTTTCCAAGACGAACCACTGGGAGCTGTCAACGTCGAATCTCTCCTCGCCCTTCTTGGACGGCTGGGGCTATGGCGAAGGTTAGTCTTTCGGCTCATGGCTGTCGCATGTGGTGCTGATACGCCTGGTAGTCGTACCCGATGGATATGGTCTATCGTACTCCATTGGTGACGAGTATATCCGCTGGACGATAACGAGTCTGCAGAGGAGGACGGCGGACCTGAAGCACTACATTGCGGAGGCGGCCACGGAGACCAGGCAGATGATGGAACGAGCGGCGGCGGCGGAAGCAAGTAAGCAGGGCGATGGAAAGGCGAAGCTGTGATGTTGGTCCGTTGAATGTAAGGAGCTTGTCGGCACGGTTTTCATTTGAAGTTATGATACCACTTTGCTCGAGCCAGATCAATGATGTGTCTGTACGTGTGATTGACCCGATTGTCAAGCACTCGCTGGGACGTTGCAAGCCACTGGCATCTGCTGCGAGGATGCGAGTGTTTGGTACCCGCGTTTTGTGTTGAGTGGTGCCACAGCACAAATGCCAGAAGTTGTACATGATGACTTCAGGGCGAACGCTTCAAGTTCGACGGAGCATCCATACGCGCCCATGTACATAGCACTGCGACCGCGGTCCGCCTTGGGTCCGCCGGTACTTAGCTCAATATCAATCTTGACGCTCACGTTCCGTATGGCGCTCATCATTCATGCAACCTGTACATGTACAACCGACTAAGTAGCCCCTTCCGGTCTTCCACCGCATGAGCGCACCCACCCCAGCTCGGTGTACTCTCTCCAGCTGCCCACTCCCTGTGGACGAAGCCCTGTCGGCGTTAAGCTGAACCAGTTGGTACCACTAGCTCATCGTCATTGTCCCGCGCGCCAGCCGTGTAACGCCGCACCGCGCTCGGACACCCCAGAGAACCGCGTCACAGTCTGGAAATGGGCCGCGCGACAGCGGCAAGCGCGATGGACGAGCCGTGTCAAGCTGAACAGTCGACCGCAAGTGCGTATTCATTCAAACTCTCCATGGTTCGCTTGAAGACTTACTTGGGTCACTTGTGTAGACCCGAGGCGGTCTTTGTTGAGGAAATGGAGAGACAGCATCGTCTTCAACAAGGGCGACACACTCGTCTTCCCTGCAGAGGGCCATTCGACAGGGGAAACCGAGACGGGACTCTCACCGGGCGTAACCCTCAATGTCGCACCGAGGATGCCGCCAGAGCTTTGCGACAGGATCATCGACCATCTCTACCATGACCGCGATGGCCTTGTCGCATGCTCCCTGACGTGTCGAGCATGGCTGCCTGCGTCGCGACTTCACCTCTTCAGACACGTTCGCCTGCAAAGCAAGACCATCCCATCATTCTTGTCCATCCTCACAGCGAATCCCGCCATTGGGCCGTATGTGGAAGATGTGATGATCCTGGCAGGGAGCCAGGGGTTCACCATACCAGAGATTGACCAAATGAGGACGTTGCAGTCATTGAAAGAGATCCTGGACCGACTTCCAGCTGTGAAGATTCTCAGGATCCCTGTCTTCTTCCGCATATCCATCATCGAGACGGTGATTCTTGCGGCACTGTCCAAGTCGCTGCAGGCCATATTCTTCTCCGGCCTCTTCATAACTGACCTCCGGTCGCTCTCCGATCTATTAGCCTCCTTCCCTCATTTGCAGTCGGTCGCATTCTCGAACGAGGTTTTGTGGCTGCCCGTCATTCCTTTGCCCCCGCCAAAAGACGGCCAAATTACCCCTACTCTTCCCCTCCGCCATCTACGCATCAGTGTCCCTCCCAAGGAACACGGCGCCGCGGATTTCGTGAAGTGGTTGAATTGGCGCTTCAAGCTCCAGGAATTGCGCAGTATTAGTATCCGGTATGGCGAGCTATTCCGGAGTCGTGGCATGCCATCTGGCGTCGGACAGCTGTTCAGCAAGCTCGGACCATCGCTCGAAAAGCTAGAGATTGTAATGCCTCGCGATGTGCGCCTCAAAGGTTCGCTTGCACCTATGCACCATTGTTTCCTTACCAACATCGAACCTTACAGCCATGCACTTTGACCTGAGTCATTGCACGAAATTGAAGCACATCTCGTTCCCGTTGCCCAAGAAGTTCAAGGATCTCGGTGTCATCCGCAGCGGCCAGTACTTCTTCCCGGCGTGGGCTGCAATATTCTTGTCCCGCGTCAAGACCGACAGCGTGCGCTCCATTGCGTTCACGCTCAACTTCCAGAGCAACAACGACCTCCGCGACCTCGCATACATTGAGGAGATCGCCTTGCCGCTGTCGCGGCCGGAATTCAGCCATCTGACGAAAGTCGAGTTCAGGATCGCGGGCCGCTTCGAGCTGCAGATCCGGCGGTTCATCAAGGAGGAGTTGCCTGAGCTGTATGCTCGTGGGATCGTCTCTTTTGTGTGAGTAATGCGAGAGATGTTTGGTGCGGTCGTTTCTGATTACTTGAGATGCAGGGCTGTCAAACCTCCGTCTCGTCCCCCTACGCACAAACGATCGTGTTCAGAGATGGCGCTTCGTAGCATCCACATTGTATGATGCATTGATGTATTTATTGGCACTGTCATCTTGCTCTCTCGTTGCACTTACGCATGGACTTTCGCTGCTTTCTGTACATGTAACTTACTGGTAGCTTGACATTACACCGTGCTGCTGAGTACGTCTTCTGAACACGTACTTATCTCATCAGGATCTCATAACAGCGCCGAGTGTGTTGCTGCAATCTGAGCCAACTTCACCTACAAGTAAGTATAACACACTAACAGTACATGCCACTGTAGTTACGCCGAACTCTCTGTTGGGTAGCGTCGGTACTAGAATTGGAGGTCGACGCGGTCGAAGTGTATGTAAGTTAAGATAGGCGCCGTTTAGTGTGGATTTCAATGAGATCTGTGTTTCTGTCTTTGGCGCTCGCAGTGGTGGCTGAAAAGTTTGAAGCAAAAAACTGTGCAGTCGCTGTACAGTTGCCACCCATGCCGCCCCAAAGCCCCCCGCCCGCCTCCCCGCCCGCGAACGGCGGTGATGCATCAACCTCAGGTGCGTAGCAATGAGAACATGTTGTCTGCCCTCTACCTCATAGGACGTATGTGTGTGTGTGAATAGAAGGAGGCAGCGAATCTCTCCAGACCCTCAAGCGAAACTACCTGAGCCTCCTGCCTCAGGAGCAGATCATTGAGATATGCCTTGCGCTCGACGTTCATGCCACTCAGCATGTTCGCGAGTCGGTATGGCCCGCTAATCTCCATGCCTCCATACAAGCCCTGAAGAATGGTACTACTCCGTCGACACCAGGCCCCGTCGTCGCTACCGAAGGTAGCTCGCCGTATGACCAGCCAGCCAAGGATGCGTCTACAGAGCAGGTACACCCGCCACGGTCCTCCGTAAGTGCGAATGGCGTGCCGCCGATGGCCTCTTTGCAGGACGATTCTACACAATCGTCGCGTGCCTCTCAACCGCCGCCGCCGTCCGCAGAGACGCCGTCGCAGGCAAGTGGTCCCTCGATCGATAGGCCACCGACCGCTGGCCCGTCCACGACACCAGCGTATCCGCGCTCGGCTGCAAACAGCCCAGCTCCGCATTCATCCACTGCGCCTCTGACTCAACCTCAGCCTCACACGCCGTACCCATACGCGCCGTATGGTTATGTCCCAAAAGCATCTCAGCAGCCCGCCTATCCTCATACTCCATACTATGCCACGCCCCCACCTGTTCCCCCTGGTTATCCCCATCACTATCCGTATGCTGGGTACCCGCCTCCCCCAGGCTACCCGTCGACATCCACTGGCCATCCAGCGTATCCGCCCGCTGGGTCGCCACCGCCCCCAGCGATGGCGGAGCCTCCGCCAAGCACTACTTATCCTCTGCCGCCCGTGGAAGACTTGCCCCAGTATGAGGACATGATCGTTGAGGCTCTGATGGACACGGGCGACCCTGAGGGCGCAGCGCCAAAAGATTTGTTCGCGTGGATGGCTTCGCGATACCCGCTGCAGACGAACTTCCGGCCAAGCGCGAGCCAGGCCCTGCAGAAGGCTTACAAGCGAGGCAGGCTTGAGAAAGTGAGCGGGAAGTATCGACTGAACCCGTCATGGGAAGGTGGCACAGTGAGTGTAATCGTACATACGGCGTCACAATCCGTAGTCTGATGCATGGCTTGCTACTACAGACGTCAAAACGCACCACCCGAAAACCCCAGACACACGCACAAACGACGTACATGCAACAGCAGCCACCTTCGTCACCCTTCACCAACGCCCCCCTGCATCACCGATCCAACCACGCGCCATATCCTCAGGCGGGCCCACCGGGGCAATACCCCAGCTATTCGTACGGCTATCCTCAGCCGGGTTACCCCCAGTATCATACACCAAGCTTGCCGTCATACTACCAGCAGCAACCCAGTCAACAACCGACGACCGCCAGCAAGGCGCCCGCTCAGAGCTCTGCATCCGTGCCGACAGCGGTCCCCGCGCCGTCCCCGTCGAGCACGGTGCCTGCGGTGGCTAGTGGCGGTAAGGACGGTGCAGACAAGGCTCATACGACGGACGGACACGACGCGAATGCTTGGGAGGCGGCCCAGCATATCTTGGAGGCCATCAACTTCAACACGCTGCACAGGATCGAAGACGCTGAGCAGCCCGAGCTCCCTGTCGCCACTTCTGCGTCACAGACTTCGGCTCCTGTGCCTGCAGCCACGAGCACGGAGACACGGCCGGCTGTGGAGGCGCCGCGGACGACACTGACTGAGGACGAACGGGCGGCGTTGCAAGCACAACTCGCCCTGCTCGCAGCGCAACTCACGGAAATTGCAAACGAGAGCGATGATGAGGATGGGGAAGAGGTGGAGGCCCTTGCCCGTGCTCAACCCGTGCCCGAGTGGTCCCCAGCGACAGACGTACAGACGCGGCTTGCCAGTCCCATGGATGCGCAGCCGGAAGCGACAGAGGTGCGTGAGGGCAATCCTCTCGAGGAAGCCGCTGGCCGCGCGATGGCGATGCTCCTGGACAACCTGGACAGCGCTGCGCAGGCGATGGCGCAGGACGAGGAGGAGAGCGACGAGGATGAGGATATGGAGATGGTGGAGGTGCCGACGTACGTGGGGAGCGATGCGTTGCGGATTTGAGGCTTGCGATTCTGTTTTCTCTGGTTCGTGTGGTTTGTGTCTCACATCATGGTTACATACCGGACTGTACCGTCATGCTCTCTTACATGTTGTTCGTCGTCGTCGTCTTCTCCGCACTTCAAGTTACTGGGATCCTCCAAAAAGGCACTCTTCCCGATCGGATGCGTTCTCTCACTGGTGACCCATTATATGTACCACAGATTGGTACCGGTGGGTTCAACGATGCCTTATATACCATCCCGTAACTCACTGGATGTGAGGACATGAAAAGCCGCCACAAGATGTACGAGAACGATAGCCGCGGGCTGCGTAGCATATTCTTGCCGGTGCTACATACCTCAAGTCTTCTTGGGATATCACATCGTACAAGCTCTCAAGCCCTCGTATTTCATATGAGAACCTGCGAGTGCTGCGTCTATCAGACGTCTCCTTCCTCTCTCAGCTCATCTTCAGACGTCCGCAACCGCGTTAGCTCCCCATCCCCATCCGACACGGTGCATCCAGTTGATGTTGGCCGATTCTTAACGCCCTTCGAATTCGCATAGTCTTCGCAATCACTATTTGTAGCGCACCATGACGCCGAGCCCGACGCTAGTGGGCTAATTCTCCCGTACGTCTGTCGCTGTAGGTCTCCGTCGCGCTTGCTCGGCTGGAATGCATCCTGGCGCGTACTCCATCCTGGTTCCGTCTCTCGCCTGGTCAATGCGCTCGACGCGTCGGCAGACGTTCTCGCCCGTGTCGTCTGTTCGCTGATTCTATCTTCTCTCATAAATGGACATGATCTTGACGCGAGCCAAGGCGGAGTCTCCGGGCTCTTCAGAATCATAGCACAATAATGCGTTCACTCACGGAAGCAGCAGGAGCGACATCGACGTGCAGCTGCGCGTTGTATCCCGTCGGTCTCCCGCTTTCTCACTGTACAGGGAACGGCAGAATAGGCAAACGAAGGAGCAGAGTATACGGTCGAGTAGTACACTATCTCAACTCTTGCAATTGGATAGGCAACGGGAGTTCCTAGCGCGAGCCGCAGACCGTCGGCCGCAATTCACCCGCCGGATTGCATACAGTACGTACCGCAGGGATCCCAATTTGCTTTTGCGACACCTTCGACGAGACGGTTTTAGCAGGAGGCTCACGCTGTACGCTGCGCACATTTGCAATGGCAAGTCGAGGTGGCAGGCTCTGCTGTCGCTGGCCGGGCACGGCAGTTGCGTGGCTCTCACTAGCGGCGGCCCACGAAAATACCTAAATGTGCGGAGGCCAAGAAGCCCAGCGAAGGCCCAGCGAGCAGTGGAAAACTAATGAGGCTGCAGACGGTGGCAGGGCGTGGACGGATATGGGATAGCGCTCGCATGCACTCCGCGCCGAGTACATAAAGTAATTATCGACACCCTCTGCCACGAGGGAACGAAGATGCCATCTCGTCCACATCTCGCCCGACGCTCCTGTCTTTTCTCCCAGGTCTGAGTCCTGCCTCAGGCTGCCTGCATCACAGCCGGAACGTTCCCTCTTCCCCTTCGTCGACCTCTCGCGGTGCGCGCACCGCACCGCCCGCCAGCCGGCCTTTACATTCCTTTCTACCACACTCCTTTCATCGGGTTTCGGCCGTGACGACGTCACGGCGCCATGCACGCGCGCACTCGCAAGACGAGAAGACGACACAGTGCGCAGACGCGAGCTCTGCACGAACGCGACCCGCCCCTCATCAACCTACCCATTCCCTTGCCCGTCCCCATTCCATCCATTCCCATCCTTGGACCGCTGCTCTCCCCTCTGATTGGCGGCTTGCCATGGCCCACGCCGACCTCTTCCACGGTGCAAACCACGTCCCCGCCAGCTGCAGAACCCACCACTACCACACCTCTCGTACCCACGGTAATATCTACACCCCCGCCTCAGCCAACGAGCACTGCCGACGCGCCAAGCCCGACAGGCTCCGGCGGAGATGATACGGGGAGCAGCGGGCCGTCCCCAGACAGTGTTTCTGGTGGTGGTGGGGCCTCCAGCGATGGCGACGGGTCGGGCAGCAGCAGTGGATCGACTGGGACGAGCGGGGATAGCTCTGGCTCTGGCAGCAGCAGCGCCGGAGGGTCGGATGGCTCTGGGGACTCCGCTCCCGCGAACAGCGGCGACGGGACAGGCAGCGGAGACATCAGTGGCAACGGGGGATCGACGTCGAGTGTTTCAGCCGGGGCAGATCCTGTCGCCGGATCATCCCAATCAAGTGCCCCCGCCCAAGGCGCTGGCACGACTTCCTCCTCGCTCTCAGGACCATCGGGGTCGTCTGCACAAGCATCTGGTAACGCGCAGGGATCATCCGCAAACGCGTCTGCAGCCATGTCTGGGGGCTTAGCAGCTGGCCTTGGGGTTACGACAACCGCGGTTCCCATGGCCGTAGCGAACGCGTTTAGCGGGTCGACCGATTCAGCGTACACCTATGCGTTTGTAGCTACCTCCAGTACCGGAGTAGCTGATGCCGCTGCAACCGCAGCAGGCACAACAGTCGGCGGTTCAACTTCTAAAGGCTCGGGTTCCTCAGGCTCGGGCTCGTCAAACCCTGACGGCAACGGGTCCTCGTCATCCAGCTCAACGCCAGCTTCCACCCACCATGGATTATCCAGCGGCGCTATTGCAGCTATCGTCGTGGTCCTAGTCCTGCTCTTCTTCCTCCTCGTCATCGTGCTATTGCGTCGACGCTCAGTCACCCAACGCGTTCGGAGGCGGAGGAACTGGCTCGTTGGCGGGCAAAACCCCCACAGCGGCATCAGCAGCTCCCGCTACTTCAGCGACCATCCCAATGGCAGCACGACTCACATGTCCCAACACAGCAGCTTCGGCCCCGCCACGTCACACGCGCCCTGGGAAACGTTCAACGAACCCGTCGCCGCAACCGCGGAGGGGAGCGCGCCCTCTTCGCGCGTCGAGCTCTCCGTCCCGCCCGTCGGCCGGCAGATGACGGGGCTCACGGAGCCCGTCTGGACGAGCCACCTCAACGGCTCCATAGTGTTCGCGCCCTCGGTCGCCTCGGTCGCCGCGTCCGACCCCCTGCCCACCATCCGCAGCCCCGAGCGCACGAGCTGGGGCAGCCACCACTCGTACGCGCACGAGAGCTCCGGCGAGGGCGACGACGCCGGGTGGGTGTCCTGCCCCGAGAGCGCCGCGGTCAGCACGCGCAGCCACGGCCTCCCCAGCTCCATGACCGTCCGCCCGTTCAGCCCCTCTGAGGCGTGGCAGTTCCCCAAGCCGCCCGGCTCCCGCGCGGACGCGGACGACGCGCCGCTCCTCCCGGACGACCGCCGCCGGAGCCGCGTCGTCAGCCCCGAGAGCATGTTCGAGTCGGGCGTGTCCTCCGAGTACGCGACCGCGCCCGAGAACCCGTTCGCGGACCACGCCGCGGAGGCGGGCGCCGTGGACGTCGACGCGCGCACGTCCGAGTCCGTCGACGCGGAGACGGCGATGCACTTCGCGCGCGTCGAGACGATTCGCCGGCCGTTCGTGCCCGCGATGGAGGACGAGATGGGCGTCGTGCCCGGGGAGTGCGTGCGCATGCTGCGGCGGTTCAACGATGGGTGGGCGTACGCGGAGAAGGTGGGCACGCGCCGGAAGGGGATCATCCCCATCGACTGCTTGCGCACGCCTGGGGAGGACCTGCCCGCGTTCCTTGCGGCGAAACGCCTGAGCAGCTACCGGCCGACCAGCGTGCACACAAAATCGGAGGATACTGGAGGGTCGAATGCCGGAGTGGCCATATAGAGTGCGAACCACTCCGTACTTATTTAAGCGTGGTACGTGCAAACTTGGACGATTACGCTTCGCACTGGACTGACGCTTTCGTGGAATGGTGGCAGAACACTGACATTCCGCATGTCGCACGCGCCGCTGACAAACTTGGTTAGAATGTACAACACCGCACAAGTATACGTGCTCCTGTCCTTTCGTGTGTATACCCTATCCCCGGCCGTGCTCTGCTCGCGCCGGGGGTCGGTCATCCGACTCACCCTCATCCTTTAAAATTGTAGACACCATCTCGCTTCATTCTTGGTTGATTATTCACCTGCTGTACCATCTACCTACTACCCCCTGCGGCTGTTGTACGTATGCCGTGCCGCTCTGTAGCATGTTGTGTTATCGAGTACTTATTGTGTTCGTTCGTTCGAACCTTCGTCTTCGTTTCGCTCTGGGTTGTCGCGTCTTATTTACATGCATTGTGACGAGACTTGCTAGGGCATTTTTACTATGTGGATCATTCCGGAGTGTGCCATGGACTTTGGGTTACCATGGGGCTATGGTACATAATGCATAGTCGTTTGATATTTACATGGGCGACATCACCTCGGACTTTAGGCTGGGCCATACATGAGAGAAGTGCCCACATTGGCTTTCAGGATCTCGGGCTTGGATGGTTTCTTTTCGCGCGCGAGGGATACAATCATTCTTCCAATTCCACCATACATGCATACTGAGTACCGAGTACTGAACATTGGTGCAATGATAGCGTACACCCCTCATCAAGAACACAAAAAGAAGACAACGAATGTCTGCCCCATATACTACCCCAGTTAACCGGCACTAGCCTCGCATCGGCAGGAGTCCCACGTGAGGCTCATCTTATACCACTCGATGAACGTTTTTATAGCCTCTCTTATGCCCGTTGCGGACGACCAACCGGGCAGGAGTCGTGCGAGCGGGTGACCCCGCCCCCACTCGTCAACTGCAAGAGTTGGGTGCCGGACCCTCGCCAGAGGTAGAGCACACCCCACACCTGGGGTCGGACCAGGCGCGCGATGCAGCCTCATGGAGGACCGGTCTCGAGGCGACGCACGCACGGAAGGAGATACTACATACCGGGGCACGGACAGCGAGGGGACCTGACGGGTCGACGGGGATGCCATGATCATAGGTCATATATAACATAGGGCATTACACCGCGCCGCCGCCACGGCGCAGCGGACGTGCGAGTCGGGGGATATGAGTACAGCGACAACAGACAGCGAAAGCAAGACGCAGCGAGAGACAACGCACGACCATACAAGGACATACAGCACCCGACTCCTCTGCCCCTCCATAGCGACCGGCGGCGGCGCTGACGGGGGCACGTCACACGCGGCTACCCGGGTGGGAACGACTGCACGTTCGCGCTCGCGTGGCCATTTCGCCGGCCGTTGGACCCGTTTGCGTACGCGTACTCTTCTGGGGGTGTCGGCGCCGGCGCCCCGTTGGCCGCCATCGGTGGTGCAGGATATGCGTGCATGATACTGGCGAAGGTCGCAGGCACGGGTGGCGGCGAGGCGCCAGACCTAGTGGGATAGTGGCGTGCGGCCTCGCCGTTCGACGTGCCGGGATGATAGGGTGAGTGATGGTGTCCACGAGGGGACGGCATGGATGAGTGCGACTGCGAGCGCGTGTGATGAGCGGACATCTGAGGCGGTGGTGAATACCTCTCCCGGTTCTCCCGCTCCCGGTGCATGACGGGGGAGTGCGACATCCGTGTACTTGACGGCGACTCGCCGCGAACTGGGTTGTTGCCGGTAGGCCCATAATCTTCATACGCAGGATTACTCGTGCGTGAGCTTCGTCGTCCGCGCTGTGGTGGTGCGTCCCGAGCATGTGGGGGAACATATTCTTGATATTCTTGCTGGAATTGAATCGGTTTCATGGTAGAAGGCGGCGGATGATATGGTTGTGGCCTCGACGGATCTTCCGCGTCAACCTGTATGATTTGCAGCTCTCTGTGGTCCCCCTCCTTGCCTCTCTCCGAATAGTACGGGCCCCCGTCTGGTCGGCCACCTTCCGCCTGGTCATTATCCTCCGGAAGCGCCGGGATCACCGCGGCGTGCCTGCCACCAAGGGGTCTGTGGGTAGAATTTAAGTCACTTGTCGCCCGTCTGCGCCCTCCGCACTGACAAAAGAGAATGCGACGCTCACCCGCCCTCGACGAAGTGCTGCCAGACGTAGTCCTTCAACTGATGCGCGTTGGGCAGTTCCTGGATCAGGTGCTTGATAGTGTTCTGGCCGAGCCCAAAGAAGTCTGGTCCCGAAACAGAGTTTGAGTGCTGTCGGTTCCGGATGCGGTTCGCCTCCTTCACGATGGTCGACCACGCGCCGGTAGCGGTGCCCGCAAGGACTTTGTGTTCAGGTTTGTCCTGGGGAGTTATCTGGAACGTCGGCCCGTCGCCTCCGTCAAGGATTGTGCAATGGTAGATGGCCTCCGCGTCGGGGTTGACCATCGACAGGTAGCGCCTGCGAGGATCGAGGGCCGGAGCGCTGAGCTTTCAGTCACGCACAGCCATCGCAGAGACGTACCTGGTCACCTCATAGTGAATGGGAAAGATGTACCGCTCGGTGTGGAAGTGCTCGCGCATGCACACATCGCCGAGGTTGATGACGGTCATGATGCCGACGACGAGGGGGAGGAGCGGTCGGCCTTTCTTGTCGCGGGGCACCATGGGTATGCTGAAGCTCTTGCTCTGCACGGTATGCGCTTTCAGTCGCTTCGGCTTTGCGTGACGCTGAATATCCGTCGGGCGTGACGCGGCGAGGGCGCCTGACGACGATGTACGTAGGGTCATCTGCATTTGACTTTGCGACGGCGGCGCGTTTGCTATGGCCTCTGCTCCTGCGGGCCGAAAGGACGGCGAGTACGCCGCACCCGGCACAGGCGGGGGATACTCGTCATGCGGGGACATCATGGGGGAGCCGGGCGACTCAGAGCGGCGGTGGCCCTGCATGAGGCCGTGCGGCAGGGGGGGCTGCATCGACGACCCCGGCGGGGGACTCGCCTCCCCAGAGGGCGGCGCGGGTGGCTTCAGTCTCAATCTGGTGCCCGAGCTCGACACGAGCACGGGCGGTACCCCATTTCCCTGGCCCTGCATTGACGGGTGCGGTGGCGCGTACTGCTGCACCGGGACACTCATCTCCTTCCCCTTCTGTGTCGTTCGCGGCCGTCTCGCCTGCCGCCGTGCCTCCCGCGCCTCGTCTTCTTCCTGCTGTCTGCGCTGCTCCTCCTGGCGCTTGCGCGCGTCGGGCCCGATGTGACGGGAAAGGACAACAGGATCAATGTTGGGATCCTCCTGGTCCACCTCGTCAATGGCCTGGCGGAGGTTGCTCACGAAGTGTTTCTGGCTGTTTACGGACAGCAGGGAGCGCGGAAAAGCGGTGAAAGGGGGGCCGGGGATGGGTGCACCGGGGTTGACCTGGGGGTTGGTCTCGAGCTCGGTGATGCGATCCAGCAGCAAACTGCATTGGAATGAACAAGGGCACCATATGCCACTGCGGAGGAAACTGCTTACGCGCGTTCTGCTCGCCATTTGAGGTTGCGCTCGCCGGACCTTTGCAGCTGGAACTGAGACTCAGTGAATTTCTGAGATCGCCGTGGCGCACAAGATCAACGTCAGTGACTGGGCACGACACGGATCTTTCTCGCAGATGCGAAACGTGCATACTGACCTCCTCCAGTTCCTTGTACTTGCGCACGAGCTTTGCGTATTTTTCGGGCACGTCCGGGTCCGGGGCCTTCTTGGAGCTGCTTTCACGAGGCTGGGAGGCCTGCGGGGGCAGTGGTGGTGGGCCCATGATGATTTCGAGGGGCGGAGGCATGTTTTGTGGCGGGCCCATGCTTGATCGCGAAGGGCGGCTCATGGTGGTCGAGAGAGAAGAGGGGCGGGGACGCGCTGGGGTCCAGGGGCGTAGCCCAGCCAGGGCGAAGCGACCGTCGCCACCTGTTTGGTCCGATATAAATCCCACATTGAAACACTAGTCAGCTCTCCCAATCACGCAGATCATCTGCTTCTTCTTTCTCAGAGCACAAAGTCGCCTGCGACGGCATTGTATATTGTTCTCCGCGACGACGCAGACAACAGCTGCCCGTCGCGGCGCGCGCAGCAGCGCAGGCAGGCGGGGCACCGAGGACGACGATTCCGGGGAGCTTTGCGAGTTGGCCGGATATGGAACTCGGCGTGGCGTTGATTGACTGTTTTGGGCATGGCTAAACGCCGGAATCTTCTTCCCACTACGCCTCGTATGCGGACCCCGGAACTCCTCGTATGCTACGCCTCCCCAGGCTCACCCTTCTCCCGCTGCCGCGAACCCAAAGCCGGCCACCGTCGCACAGAAAATGCATGCAGGGCGCCGCGACGGGGCGCACAAGGCCGCTACACTACACAAGGCACGCTAGCAACAACAGGAGAGGGAGGCTGTGAGAGAGGCGGCGGGCGTAAGCTTGCCTGTGGACGGGTCCAGATTGATCAAGGCCATCTGTCAACTGACTCCGCCTCCGAATGCGGTCATCGCCATATCGCCCTTCCGCGCGTCTGCGTGCCTCGTTCCTCGCAGCACGCCTCCTTCCCCACCCGAGTGTCCTCCCCCTTTCGGGCATCACCTCCCCATATAAGGCAACCGTAGTATTCGCCCGGCCGCCCACCCGCCGCGCCCCACCTAGCCGTTATCTGCGAAGCTTCCCCGCGAGACCCCCTTCGCGATCAGCACCGTTACGTCCAACTGATCAGGCAGCGGTGGGCACCGTAGCGGCTTCGGGGCAGATGGCCCACATGTGCCGGCTGCGGTGGCTGTAGGCCTGGACAGCATGCACACTGCCCATTCATTCCACCATCACACCCGTGGCGCCAAGCGCGCGACGCAAGCACGATATCGTACATCGCCAAATGCGGCTACGGTGCTGTCATCGAAGTCGGAACCATCGTTGACCGACGCCCTTCCAGGCCACCGTGACGTCGAGCGCTGACAGCCATGTCGCTACAAATCTGGTTTCATTGACAACGTCGATCCCTATTACATTGCTATAGCCGTATAGCAAAACGTAAGGTGGGGACTCGTCATGTCGTGTGGCATGAGCCCATAAACATAATACGTATACGTGCGTGCGACAAGTCGGTACAGAGACATTATGGAGACAGAGACAGGGAGACTTCAGAGAGAGAAAGGCGACGTTTTGGACACGGGAAGTGGAAGGAACATGGGATGGCGGGGTGCTTCGACGCCTAGGCAGGGAAGAGGGACACGAAGACCGCCAGCACCGCCTTTTGCGAATGCCGGCACGACCAAGAAACAAACCGAAGGGAACATGCAACTGTACTTGAGGGAGAAAACTGCTGTCCGAGGCGAGCCGAAGGGCCTATTCTACTAACGATCGGATGGCATGCGAGCGACGCCAACAAGTCACATAAACCTATACCTGCAGAGGGAGGATCTGGTCAACAGACTTCCCGCCTCCGATCAGCCACGGACCCGAGCCCTCGCAAGGCTTGACAACTCACCTGGAAAATCGAACCACGGAATGCATAGAGCGAAGACTACCGTTGGAAATCTCCGTGATCGTCCTCCGCCTCTCCTTCCTCCCCCGAAACCGTCGCGTTTCTGTTCGCGTTCCGCTCGTCCCGCTCCCGCTCCCACGCGCTCTCCAGGCTGGCCCTGGGGCGCGCCGCGATCGTTCTGCGCCAGTTCTCCGGCCGCTCCGTCTCGTTGCCCGACATCGGCGAGAGGACTGGCGCCGCCTCGAGCCGCACAGGCGGCTCCTCGTCCACGGCACTGGAGGCGTTCGAGGACGAGCGCAAGCGCGCAGAGGCTAGAGATGCACGGGAGAGGGTGGCGACGTTTCCACTGGGCCCCGCGCGAGAGGACCCGGACGACTCGTTGCGATCCATGCTGGGACGGTAGTGTGCCGTGACGGGAGGTTCCCCGGGGACCTCTCTGCCGATACGGTCGCGGTGGTGAGCGAGTCGTCGCTCCAGACGGTTGAGGATAGAGTTGAAGGCGGATGGTTCGGCGCGCACGGTGAGGTTCGAGGAGCTAGACACCTTCCTTCGAGAGGCGCTGTTCTCCGACGAGGAGGTGCTCACGTGCGAGTGATGAGCGATTCGGATGGCAATGTCGAGAGGGATGGAGGTACGGAGACGGGCGCGAAGTTGCGTGGGCGCTCTGACAGCGCCGAATGGGACGTCCGCGAGGTCGGTGTGGGCGAGGGTTCGTACTTGTCGGGGGAGTCTTGACGCGAGAAGTTCACGTTCGTCTGAATGGGCGCTAAAACCTCCGGAGTTGCACGCTGTTCTCGTGGCAAGTACAACCGGCGCATGGAGGATGAAGGCGCCATATGCATCGTGCTGGCCTTGACGGTCTGCGGTGTCCCATCGACAGCATCCGTGACGCTGCGCCCCTCGCTGCTCGAGGTCGCAGAGCCTCGAAGGAGAGCAGAAGCGGGACGCACGTGGCTTCTCTCCAGACTAGACAATCTGGCCAGCGACGATTCCCGAACGTCTCGTGGGTCCCAGCTACGTCGGGTCTCACGGCTCTTCCTTCCATCAGAGCTGCGTCCGCCGCTGCAGTAATGCTGGGATCTGGTGCGAGGCGGTTACTCACGCTCTCGTCGAGACTGACCGTGCGAAGGTGCTGCTGTGGATCCTTGCCCGCGGTCCCTCGCGGAGCACCTTGCCGACGCCGAGCAGGAAGCCAGTCATGTTCCGCACGACCTCGTCGCTCACCCTGAGGTTCTCCGATGCTCCGCTCCAACGTCTCTCCAGAGCTCAGGCAGGTTGACACTCGTCGATACGTCGGCGACCTCTGCGTCGATCTGAGCCTCGAGCGCCCGGTTCGTCCCAGACTTCAGCATCCCATTGAGCTTGTCCAATGAGTGAACGAGGTGCTGTGCATTCTGGAAAGCTCCGGGATCGTATTGGTAGTGGTCTGACCCATTGG
>NW_025955587.1:0-19654 GCF_022376445.1 Fomitopsis serialis
GCTTGAAGCCCTGTACTGGACCGCATAACAAACATTGAATGCCTTGTGTACAGTATTACAAAGATTACTTATAAGCCACATAGCCTATATGTGGTGCATACATAGGGTTAGGGTTAGAAGGAGTTAAAGACAAAAATTAAGGCCCGCCCAGCCGAGGCCGAACGGGACAGGGAAATATTGAGACGGTGCATGAGCCGAAGCCATACAAACCGAAGGGCCCCCTGAGGACATGGTCGCCGTGCTATGAGAGACCCCCACGGCCAACACCCCCGGGACGTGAAGGGGTGTTCCATCAAGGTAAGTATGAGTTGCGCAGATGTCTGCCTCAGCCTCTTATACTGGACTGCCCGACGCACGGACCATCTCCATTCAGGGCAGGCCGAGTCGACCCAAGATGTGGGCGCCCCTATCAGGTGACCCGAGTATATGGGCGTCTGTGTAAGTACACGATCGAGCCCAACTGTAACATCCGTTACATCGCTCCTGCGCTCAACTCGGGCCAATTGCCTCGCATTCCTTGCTCACTAACTGCTGCTTCTCCCGTTTGCTACCACCTTTCTCGTTACAATACCCTGAGCGCGCTCAGCAGTGCATACCACGACGTGCGGACGTTCAAACATTACATGAACTCGCCGAGCAGTGCGGTCAGGCCGGCGGGGTATTAGGAGTGGAACCTGGACGCATCATACGTGTCCTATCACGGCATAGAGATCTACACTCATAGTCCGGTCCGTTGTAGGGTATCCATTGCAAGGTGAGCGCCGCTGTCTCAGCGTGGACATTGGATTGCACCGCAGCAAGGCGCCATGCTCATGCGCAGCCCGATATTCCTCCTCGAGGCAGCAGTCAGACCTCATGTCCTACTCCGACTATGGCGCATCTATTTCCGACTATGATACTACCGAGTCACGTCCGGACAAGGCGTTGGTCGTAGAGTGCAAATATGATGAAGCCGTGCGGAAGATACGCTTCAGCTCTACTCGGACATGCTCGTACGAACTGCTCAGGCAGAGGGTGAGTCTTGCTCATTTAACCCCGTCTCCCTAGCTTGACTGAGTCACAGGTAGAACAAGGTTTCTCTCTGTTCACCACACCGTTCGCCATCACATACACAGACGACGATGGCGAAGTCACCGACATCTGTACCGAACCTGACTTGACCGAGGCTATACGCTACTTCTCCCCGGTTCACGAAGAGCGCCCCATCTCATCATCCTCGTCTATCATGTCCGGCCGCAGCCTTACGCGAGGTAAGATCACGCTACGCGTTCGAATAACCGTGGAGTACGACGGTCCGAGTCTATCGGATACGTCCTCTCTCGTCAGTCTGGAAGAATACAATAACCGCAATGGGAGCGAACTATCTCTATCTCCCAGTCAAGCGCCGCGGGGTGAGGTCGATGACGACTCCGTCACGGTCAGTTCGAAAGACATGGGCTCGAAGTACGATGTCTACCGGACGCAGGGAACGAAGACGGTGGTCATGGCTGCCAGTCGAGAACCGCTCATCAGCAAGTCTCCTCAGCCATCAACGCATGCGTCGCAATGGAGAATGGCTCCTCAACAAGCCTCCATCCTTCTCTCACATCCGAATTCTCCAAAGCGCATCCAACTCTCAGGATGTCCGTATGCTGGAGCCAGACCCTTTCGCTGACGGACACTCGCACGTGGATTCTTCCGACGTCTTTGAGCGATTGAAACTCGAAGATGGCCATCACCCAGGTTCAAGCCATGGATCCTCAACCCTTCACTCCGAGCGCGGCGCCGCATGGCTACGTGACCAGAATGCGCGTACGATCAAGTCGATGCTTGGCGATATGCCGTCGCCCTCAGAAGACTCCTTTGGAGTGCATGCGTCTGATGCCGCCGACAGGCGTTCAGTACTCAGCGGAGAACTCGCCCTGCATCAAGACTCAAGCGGGAAATACTATTACGCCTACACAGTGGGCAGTTCGTATGCAGCGTCGCATGACTCAGACGAGGACGCGAGCGATTTGAACCGCTCGAGTGTCCAGGTCGAACCCGCCCTGAGCCGCCCGACCTCGATGGAAATTCACGGAGCCGACATGCACGATGAATCTCGTCCTTCTGGGAGCGATCTCAAGCGTTCTGTGTCCAACACGGCTACATCTTCGTCCGCATCGAATCCATTCGCCGATCCGGGAGCAAGCGCAGAGGTAGTCTATCCTGCCGACTTCATCCACCCGGACGTACCACCAGAGGTGCTGCAATTCATCACCACCATCCCACCCACTCCCCCGCGCGACCCGCCGACATGCTCGAACTGCACGATCATCCTCGACGCGATACGATATGTCTGTTCCACATGCGGCGAGAAACGACCGATGTCGCCGTCCGCGAGCTCCGACTCGTCGGGCAAGGGAAAAGACAGGGCGATTGACTATGACGCGCGTTCGGCGAATGGCTTGCACGCTTACCCACCGTCTCCTCGCTCGAACAGCTACCCCTCGTCTTCTCCCACCGTCTCATCCTCCTCCAACTCCTCGTGGTCTGTCGTGTCAGGGTCTGAGTACTCGCACGTCCCCATGCGGTCCTTCTCCGACAGTACCATCAATACCCACGCCAGCAGCAATGGGAAGCGCCGCCCGCCCAAGCCACTGCCCGCCATCCCTACTTCTTCTACCGCCAACTCGTCTTCTACTCTCGTACCGCGGATGATGGTAAATGGGAATGGACACGGTCCGTACCCCAGCCGAAACAGTGGAGTCATAGGATACGAGCTGTGTTGGGAATGCCTACCGGGCGCCGGAGTGACGCATGCACTCGAGATGAGCGTAGCTCCCGGCAGCTCGCCCGTGCTTGGGAACTGGTCTACGTCAGGCGAAGACGCCCTGTCTCAATGGCGGCGGACGGCGCCGAGTCAGAAAGGCCAGTTGCGGCACGCGTACGTCGAAAAGAGCTGGGGCCACCGCGGATGGCAGGACGTTGGTAGGTCGACTGCGTGTGTGAATGACAGCGCCAGTGTGACTGAAGCATGTCGCGTGCGCTATAGAGCAAGACGATCGGGACAGCTGTAACTGTTCGACGTGTGGGACTGCGATCGTCAATAGCCGCTTCAAATGCGCGTCTTGCGAAGATTTCAATCTGTGCAAGGCTTGCTATAGGTGTGTTTGGGTTGCTGACATTTACGTGCGTGCAATCCTTACATTGATCTCTCGCTGTACAGCCAGGTCCATGAGATCCATCCGTCGCATGCGTTCTTAATCGTCCCGGATAAGATTGGGAGGCCAAGAGCGGGCTCAGGAAGTACTGGCATGCCATTCATGCGGCCAATGTCCAACGACGGAGAGTATTGTAAGTCGCTGATCTGATCCAGATAGAAGCTCGTAATAAAGGATCACACAGCGCTGAAGCACCCAGGGGTAAAATGCATGTAGTAAGTTCTAGATAAAGTCTCCAATGCAAATCCAAGCTGACATGTGTGGCGTAGCTGTATGCAAGATATCATCGGCGCGAGGTTCCACTGTGCAATCTGCGATGCAGTTGACATCTGTCAAAATTGCGAAGCTGCCGGCCTTCCGGGTAACCTTGATAGCACAGAGACGGGACACAGCTCATCTCACATCATGATCAAGGTGTGCTCGAGCTCTGCGTCCATGTCCAGATCCTTTCCTGACGTTCTCATAGATCCCATACCCACTTCCGAATGCAGAGCTACAGACCGCCAGTGAACGCGCTAAGAGCCTATGGAGCGGACGCGACGCCGCGACTGGCCAGATCGTGAGGTCCCGTCGGAACTCGCTCCTGTCGACCTACGACAGAACGGTTCTCGGTGTTGGGTCGCGCAGTGGACCGTCATCTGCGGATGGCACGACCTCCAATGCCAGCTCGGAAGACCACGGCGTCAGATGCGACGCATGTAACGAGGTAACATCGGCTTCTTGTGAGGCGTACAAGTGAAAACTGAAGCCGTGCGCAGCGGATCATCGGGGTACGCTATCAATGCGCGTCGTGTTCGTCTCTACCGAAGGCCTACAGTCTAGTAAGTATTTGCTGTCTTACTGCAGTGTACATCTACTGACGCGTTTGTAGTGCGCTAAATGTGAAGAACGCTCTTACGTCGTTCACGACTCTATGCATGTCTTCTTCAAGTTGCATCGCCCGCTGGATCGCCCGCTGCAGATAGAATACCCTCTAGTTCCGCGAGTGTGCGTGCGCCCACGGACCGATCTGACACAAGAGCTGACAGATACCTCACAACAGATACAAGTACCCTGTTGGCCCGACAGACGGCAGGTTCGATCCAGGGAACCCGAAAGGTGTGTGTGATACTAGTGGCTGATTGACCTGGCTGATGTGACTGCGTACGCGGCTTAGCTTATTTGAATAACCTGCTTCATCCAACTGCACTGTGCGACCGGTGCATGACGCGGCCAGCCGGGGTGTGGTTCCGGTGCGCGTATTGCGCGATGGACCTCTGCGAAACTTGCCAGGAGATGGATACGCATAACGACAACCACGTGTTCATCATGTTCAAGTCATTGGTGCGTCCTCTGCCGTTCACTACCACTTGCGGTCACGTTGACGGCCGACATCCTTTGGCAACAGATCGATATATCTCTGCTCAAGTAAGTGATTTGCCACCTGCTCTATTCTCGTCACTGACCACCTGTGTTCGCAGGCGTTTCTCCGACTTGAACAACCCGCAGCCTATCATTCCCTATCCGATTTACAACATTCTGTAGTTACACTATGATGAGCGGGTATCTCGGGGCTACGCCGTCTGCTTTGTTACCGTGCTAATTGTGCTAGACATTCTTTGAACCCTGCAAGCTAGTCCTCACTGTTTTCACCCATGCCTTTTTACCTCTATCATCTGCGCAAGTATTGTATTGATTGTTGTATTGACCATGACATCATATTCATCAGCATTGAGATGCATATGCCTTTGGGGGAGCAGGACTATCTGAATCACGGCTACACTGACCAGGTCCGTGACATTGGGGAAAGGCGGTTTGCAAGATTCGGGGTCTGCTCTATATGCGCCAAAGGGTTTTTCGCATGCGTCAAAGAACGAATCTGCGACTTCCGTCCGATCACAGACCTCGAAATCTAGTTGCAGCTTCGACACGGTGGATGGTATACTTGTGAGTATCGGATCCCATGTGAACAACGGTGGTTTCCGAAGTTCATCACGATGGCTGAAGTCGATCTTGATTTGCAGGTGTCGAAGAGTAGGATAATTCAACGAGGCCAGACCGGCAAACGCAGGAACTTGGCCGAGATGATTATTCTCCGGTGACCCAGGCCATATGCACGCCAGACGCAACTGTTGGTTTTCTGAGGTCACTTCGGTGCACAGGCGATACCCTAGTCGATCTGAATCTGAACCGCTATCACTGGCATCGACGTCTGCCGCATAGAGATTGTGCCAGTGGCCGTTAACTCGCAGAGTGAGGGCCTCGACTTGCGACGCAATATCGCCCAGAGCGGGGCCAAGGTCTGAACGAGCCATTAGTGCCTCTGCCTCGTGCGTGGACATCTGATCAATGGTGAAGGTCAAATCAAACCGCGTCGTGGCGGGGAATTCCATCATTTTCAGAAGGTCCTGCACAATGTACAATACACCTTACAAGTCCGGATTGAGGTCCAGGTCGAGATCGAAGAACTGCTGCTGAGGAGCACGGAGGTCTGGTCGGTACGGGTTCGCAGCGGGACCCATCATGTCGGGATGCTCGGGAGATTTTGGCTGCACGGTGGGTGCTGCAGTGGGCGCTCAATTAGATTGAGATGGATCAATGAGAGGGGATAATTCACGCACCTTTACCGACGGAGTGCGTCTCGCCGAGCAAACCTAGCGGCGCCTCGTCGTTCATGTGCCCACGACGCATTTTCTCCTCGTTCGGGAAAGGGGGGAAGAAGAGCGGAGGAGGGGGCTGCCCTGGGAGTGTGAGATCGGGCATGTTTGGTGGCGCGGACGTGAATGCGGACAGGCTCTGCGCATAGGCGAGCAGTTCGGGGTAGGGGATTGCAGCTGCATGGCGAACGCAAATTCATTATTAAGTTAGACAACGCCGAGTTTCAACTGATGCACCACGGCGTACCTGTTTTCGCTTCTTCGATGGCTTTGAGTCGCTCCTCGCCTTCCTTGACGGTTTCCTCTAGTTCTCTCCTCCCCCTTCGAGGGAGCCCACCACATCTCGCCACTCACTGTCAAGCTCGAGAACCTCCGCCTTCAGCGCTTCGATTCGCCGCTGTCGTACCTGATGCGCCCGTGCGCACTGCACCGCGGCTGCGAGTGCTGCATCGACCTCGAGGAACGCCGATACTGGCGGCGTGGGTGGAGGCTTAGATTGTGCGGGCCCGAGCGAGAGAAATAATTGCTGTGACAAGGTTTGGAGTTGGTTGAGTGGCTCGAGGAGGATTGACGACATGGAGGCGGGTGGCCTATCTCGTCCTGCGGCAGACATATCTCCTAGTAAGCAGAACCTTCGGAGATATAGTATAGCTGCGAGTGGTGTACGCGTCAATCAACGACGTTCGCAACTTGAAGGGATCACAACATACGCTTTGAGCATTGTCGGTGGCCACAGGCCCACGAACGACAGCTGAGCTACAAGCCAGTTACTTAAAACGGCAGGCGTTCAACTTGATCGATGATCTCGCCAAACAAACATCAGCCACAACGCTTTCGTCGTCGCTACTCCGATCACTCGCTCAAGCTCGCTCCCCAACGAAACACTATATGCTGTCTTCTTAATGTTGTTCTCACCTCTCAGCCTGGTACTCGACCTGGAATACAGACGCATCGACTCATTGGAACATGATCAATACGGCTATACAGATGAGTCTCATGTCTGCAGCCCGACTTTCTCTTGCATCTCCGAGTCCGAGTTTATGGGCCTACATGGCGTTCTATCCGTGTTCGGGCAATCAGCAGCTAGAGACCTCTCTATTCAGGTCAAGACAGGCCCTCATCTACGTCAAATACCTTGGCAATGGTGGATTGTACACTCGTATGCACGCGGACACGAAAATCTCGGATAGTTAAGGCCAGATGCTGGCAGCGCAGGCATACGGTGTACGCGAATCCCACATGATTGTGCTGCACAAGCCAGTGAGTCGAAATGCCCACCTGTTCTGTTGCAAGTCAGCACCGCTGCTCAACCGTCTCACAGTGGAAGGCCACCGAATACGACAGTCCAAGGCCACTTGCCTTGTCCCCGTAGAGATTCCATCTCCATCACTTCATCGTGCTTGGCGAGTGGGTGGATGCGCCACGCATCGATTTACTCTATCGCTATATGTCCTCGTCCTGCAGGCTGTAGTGCACACATATTGACATCGCCCTGCGAGGCTTCTCAGAAGTCCTCCCGAAACTGCCCGACTTACGCGACTGGCAAGATGTAGACGAAGCGGAGCAGCCACTGGAGCCTGTTCATATCACGTCCCTGGTCTATTTTGGTTTCAGCATCCCTGGATCCCGAACCAATTTCTGGATGTTGGACATCCCAAAGGGGACCTCTTTCCCGCGTACGACATCCATTGGCATGGCACTGCGGAGTTCTCGAAGACCTGAGCAGAGCTTCCCCTGCTCTGCGTACGATCGCCTCGGCTCCCAGTGCACACAGCTCTCGCTCACCTTGTCATCCGGAAGTAGGAAGTCAGTATTTCTGGTGTCGCCCGATTACCACTTCTGTATGAGGTGGGAATGGTCGGGCAGCTTCCATCGCGTGACGCTGTCCCGTTGCTTTGTCGGCTTCAACCATTCACTGCCCTCCGGTCGCTCACTATAGCTACTCCTACGCTCGCGAACATCCGGAAGAGCAATGGTAATCGGAGGTGGCGTTCGCCTGTGTCTCGCGCAGCGCCACGACGTTGACCCTCGACGTCCCGCGTGCGATGCTGTCGACTGTTTCACGACTTCGGTCGGTGGTTCTCCTGTCGGTCGCTGGGGCGCATGCTGCCCTCACGTCAAACGCCTTAGGCTGGCCCATGCTGACGAGATCATGAAGTTGAGTATACTGGCGTACCGCTGTAGATGGGCAAGATGTTGGGTATGCCGTTGGACGAAGTGGGTCTAGTAATGCTTGGCCGAGGAGATCCTGGTTCTTGCGTGCAAGCTCGTTCTCGAAGGAAACCGACGGTACCATCTAAGAGGTTGAGGCCTTCAGGATGAATTCGGTCTACCACGATACGTATTTGAGGTGAGCACCTGTCATTCGCACGTTCACTGTTCCTATGTATCCTACATATGCATATGCATCACAGCTGACGTGTTGTTGCAGATGTATAGCCGCGGTATGCACACTGAAACTTGAGAACGCCTTTGGCCGCGGCGCTGGATTTCACGTGTCATGTATGCCAGTGGCAATGCCGCCAATCAGTTGTGCTTTTCCTGTGCGAAATCCGTCAGGTCCGATACACCACTGCCTCATAGCCCCCTTCGATATTTAATCAGTTGCGAAGCGAGAATACGCACTCATACCCGACAACCTGTGGGTACATAGATGCCAACGGATAGACGCGTGAGCAAAGAATGCAGTACTTCAGCCACTGCGTGAGAGCTGTTCTGCCAGTGTACAGCATTCTGTTGGTATATCATCTCGTGAGCCCAAGTCCACTCCCCCTTCCACATTCTGACTTGCATTTGTGTTCACAGCTGTTCTTTTCTCTTC
Source organism: Fomitopsis serialis (assembly GCF_022376445.1). Classification (NCBI taxonomy): domain Eukaryota; kingdom Fungi; phylum Basidiomycota; class Agaricomycetes; order Polyporales; family Fomitopsidaceae; genus Fomitopsis; species Fomitopsis serialis. The sequence goes on from NW_025955587.1 coordinate 8,640, forward strand.
CAATCCACAAAGTGTTGCGCACACACCGGGGGAGTGCATCGCACTGATTCACTGTTAATCGCGCAGTCCATTCCAACGCAGTTCACGCGTCGTGATGGCAACTTCCGGCCCGTACTCCAGGCCTCCTCCCCCTTCGCGCTCCGCTATAAACCAACATACTACCAAACCTACGAAGTCTCCAAGAGGTCAACCTCGGCATGCGCTAGGTGGCCCACGCAGGATCCTCAGGCGGATCCGATCCATCATAGAGCACGATAATGATCCGAAGTCGCGACTACGACAAAGCGCTGACGCACACGTGAGTGCTGGTACCAATGGTGCCGGCTCTCCAACGCTGTACTTGCATAACATCGGTGAGTCCTCCCTGAGACGTCGCACGTAATGCTGACTGAGTGGCTTGACTGTCAGGCGAGAATGAGGATAGTCTCTCGAGCGATTTGCTGCGGTCCATCTCCAGCGTCTTTGATCGAGACTCAAGCAACGGCAACGAGACCGGAGGCGATGCACCAGATGCATTCTGGGCTGCTCAGCGACGCGGCGACCATCATGCTTACGCGGCACTGGCCAGCACGGACTCTCTGCCTCTGAGTATCGATGCAAGTGTGACGACGGCTTCCGACGTCACCGAGATACAGTCAATCTACTCCTTGAATCCTCTGGACGGCGATGTATCAGTCAGGGTTGCAGATCCCTCCCTTCCTCCGGAATGGTTCCATGAGGTCATTCCTGAAGAGCAAGAGGAAATGGCCGAAGGCGCCTTTGCGGTGATACAAGTCCCAAATTGTTATCTCTACCACGGCACCCATGGATACAACGAGCGCAGCCCTGTGTGCTCCAGACAACAGGTGTGTGCTGTATGTTGCGTAATTCAGAGGCGTCAAAGACTAACATTATGATTATGAACAAGGTGCCGAACCTCTTACCGAGCCACACTGTTGCAGCATCTTCGAGTCCCTCATATCTGATCGACAATGGGCTTCAAGGCCTTGCAGAAGACGCGAGCAGACTCTTCGAGTTCCTCGGTGCTGCCCAACAGGTGCCAGAGTCCGGGTCTAGTCAGGACGTCATACCATCTCAGGCGTCCACTACTCAAGGAGTCCCCATGGTCTGCGTAGCTTGTCAACAAGCCGTACAGGAGGATAGTATCGTGCGTGTGCGAGACGGTCGCATCGTACACCTCGAATGCTGTCTCGACAGTTATCCTCCGAGCTACTCCTCGACATGTCCCACATCCGACAGGCAGATCAGCTTCTCCGAGCCCTCACCAATGTGTTCTACCCCATGCACACCTGCTAGCCTCGATACGGGTTGGGCGAGGTCCAGCAGCTGGTCTATCCCGAGCCTTCTGATTCCGGACGCACGTAACGCAACCAGACCACCCTGGCTACTTTCTACCCATACATCACCCCTCACATCCTATCTTCCGAGGACGCGACGAGTAGAGGGACCGAATATCCGCGATCCTTACAGCACAGCGCCATTCGCTTGCTTGGCTCCAAGCGACATCTCTTTGCCTATAGAACTCTGGGAGGAAATCATCGACTCCCTCCTGGATGAGCCGGAGGCGCTCTTGGCATGTGCGTTCGTCTGCAAGGCGTGGTATGCTCGCTGCCGAATGCACCTATCACTGGGAGTGCTCCAGCTGGGTCATCGCCGCGACGTCGTACGATTGTCGAGATACGTTCGGGCCCACCGCGCGTTCGCAAGGCGAGAGTTCGTGACCGTCCAGGGAGATGCGGGGAGGTCGCTGTCTCACCTGACGGCCTTCAGCGCGCAGTTGGCCGGTAGGATGCAGCGCCTGGAGTCGTTGTACATTGAACACGGTGTATGGCGAACCGGGATGACGGACGTCGGGTTCTTCACGCGCGTCGCATCCTTCACGTCCGTCGTTCGGCTCACTTTGAACGACGTAACGTTCCCCTCGACTTCGATCTTCGCTCAGTTTGTCTGTGCTCTAGAACAACTGGTCGAGCTGTACTGCATCAACAGCAAGACGATGAAGAAGCGCACTGGCCAACAGTTGTTTTTGCCCTTGAGGCGATCTTCGAGGCTGGCCCACTTCACTCTTGTGGGCTCTCAAGTGTACGACATCATTGGATTCTTCATCGCCAGCGACCTTGCTGCGAAACTCACGGACCTCACCTTGCACGTTGGCTATGTGGGCTATCGGCATTTCATGCATCTGGATGCTGTTGCGTACCGCGAGCTGCTCTGTGCCTGCCGGTCTTTGCGCGCGCTTCACCTGCAATCTCGCGACGTTGCATTGCCCAATACTGTCAGTCCAGATAATGTACTAGGTGTGTTCTGTTCCACAACCTTCGTGTCCTGGTTCCCAATTCACATCTTCTCTCCGCAGTACATTACTTGAATGCGAGTACGAGGCACAACCTCGAGGCTCTCCATCTATCCATCGAGCCGCACCTATACGGCGACTACCGCTGCGGATGGATGGTCACATTCCTCTCGCACTTCTGCTCAGGCAGCACCGTCCGGGAACTCGACATTACATTCGACATCCAGGGCGAGACGAACGCGACGGCGCACAATCTACTCCTCGCCAGACTGAGCGACGAGACGGACATGTCTTTGCTGGACAGGGTCCTCGCGACGAGGCGGTACGCGGGGCTGGAGAACGTCGAGGTCGTCCTGCGCGTCGGACATTTGGAATCTCGACTTGTGAAATCTCGGGAGGCGCTCTGGGTTGAGCGTGTCGAGGGGCAGCTGCGGAATGTCCGCCTGCGAGGTATCCTGACGTGAGTACGCGGACTACGAGCGTGCGGCGCATACGAACTGAGCTTCCATGCATAGCGTACGGGTGAAGACGTAGTCGCTGAGGACGAACGCGGTCAAGAACGGACTACTCCGCAATAGGTGCAGGACCGACACACTTCGCCATCAGCACTGTAGGCTGTGGGCACAACAGGCGGGTCTCCTTGTACACCTGTATGCATCAGCCACCTTCTCCTGGAGATGCATCCCTATCAAACGGTAGCTAAACTGTGCCCGAAACTCTCGTGAGTATGCAGATATATAGTGCTACAGATAGGGTAATACATACTGTGTATGATGTCCGTGATGGTACTGCCAGAGCATTATATGAGCGTATAGGCATAGCGACATGAAGGGACTGGAATATAACATAGAGTTCCAAGATTCAACCGCTATTCAGAAGCTCCGTTACTTGTAGATCATGGGGAGCAAGGTCAATCGAGGCACCAACGACCTTGGGCGACTCCCCAGGCTTTGTGGACGCCATAGCGAGCGACGTCGAGGTCTGCACTTTCTGCGTCGCCTTGCCTGCTTTATTTGAGGCGGCTGATGCGGATGTCCGCCAGAGTCGCAGCTTCCCAAGGCTCAAGCCGAGTCTGAGCTGCGACGTCGACGCATCAGGATGTGATTGTGACTTCGGCATGTCTGGATGTAGCCGCCAATAGTACTGCTCCAGCTGTTTCCTGAAGCCAACGTTGGGGGAGACCACACTTCGCTTGGAAGCAACAAAGCTGATGGATTGCGAGGGCGTCATGTTCGTCGTGGCCAGGATGTAGGCGCAGACAACTGTGGCTGAGCGGGACATGCCCACGAGGCAGTGAACCTGATTGGCGCGTACCGTTCGGTGGTGGAATGAGGACGAGCGTAGAAAGAAAGCGCACCAGTACTGTGTTAGAGATGTTCTCGGAAAGGGCAGCCTTGATCCAGTCTGTGGTCTCATCGAGGTATCCCAGGATGTCTACATCGACCTCGTCCCGTATCGGCACATGAAGTGTCCTGAGTCCCAGGTTTGAGGGAATATTTGGAGCATCCTCCACCACGCTCAGAACATGTGTGACGCCCAGTTTGTGAGCTGTACGGGGTCGCGCGCGGTGAAGAGATTGGAAAGGTAAAGACGCGGCACGATGAGGGAGGCCTGACGGCCAAGTGTGAGGCGTTCGCCGGGCGCGATGGTCGACCCTGTCTTTACGACGAGCCACGGCGGAGTCCTGGGCGCGGTGAAGGACAGCATAGCTCGCTGCCGCTGGCGATGATGGTGGTAGGTGGACAAGTCGTTGGCGACGACACCCAGACGGGACCCAGGCGGTGGAGGAACATGGCCGTCGCGGATCTAGGATGATCAGGTCGCGTCCGATCGAGTCGGAGGAGATCGGTTCGGTTCGGTACCATAAACATCGCTTCTGTCGGCGTCACGCTGCTTTCCGCTGGCCGCAGAGTCCAAGTCGCTGCGCTCGACACACGCGACGGCCGTCTCGCACTGTTCGACAACCTCGCACACGGTCTGCTAGACTGGACAAGATGCGGTAAGTAATGGCAAGGGCATTGGATGCACCCCGAATTAACGAATGTATAGAGGATCCCGACCACGGGTCAAGCCTCTGGACAGAAACGGACATGCTCACAGCCCTTCTGACTACGACGCCGAGCAGCACGGGCTCCTTGATGAGGGATACACCAATGGACCGCTTCCAACACCATTTCCGGGAAAGGGCAAGGGGCCCGCCTACGAAGAGGGCGGCGTGATCGACTGGCAACGCGAGGAAGCAGCTGAACGAGAACGGAAGCGCATCCTCGTCAATCACCGTGGCTTTCGAGGCCTAACAGCTAGATTGGCGGATGCGGGAAGTATGTGGCTAGTCATCATTCTGACGGGTTTGGGGATTGGGACGGCGGGGGCGTGGCTCGACGTGCTCGTGCGATGGTGCGTACGTTGTAATGTTCCCGCGCTCGCTCACGCATTCACGCGTCTTTTGTGTTGTAGGTTAGGTGATTTGCGGGACGGTCGATGTACATCCGGCTTCTTTTACAACGAAGTCATGTGCTGCAGTGGACTGGATCGTATGTGCTCATGTCTTGGATATTGGTAACTGGCACGCTGACACGCAAGGATATAGCGGGCGAACTCTGCTATGAGTGGCAGACATGGAGCGAGTATTTGAACATCAGATGGATTATTGTTCAATCCCTGCTGCAATCATCTATTTACATCTTGCTCGCGGTACGTGGCCGGCCGCTACAATTCAGAGGTTGCCTATATGTATATTGTATAGGTTGCATTCGCCGGAAGCGCAGCTGCTCTAGTCAAATTCTACGCGCCATAGTGAGTGACCGGTATGTTCCACTCTGTCAGCTGTTCTTACCATGAATGATTAGCGCATTTCATACGGGAAGTAAGTTGATTGTCGATTCGCATACGCTACAGGATCCTGAAGTGCCTTTCTTTACAAGTTCCTGAGATCAAGGCCGTCGGTATACCGTTCCCTGTCAGCCATGGTTACAGCTGAGATGGTCTTCGTAGATCCTCAGTGGCTATGTTCTGGATTCCTTCCTTTCTCCTTGGACTCTGCTCATCAAGGCGCTCGGGCTTGCACTTGCGGTTGCTTCAGGCCTATCTTTAGGCAAAGAGGTACGAAGATAGTACGTCCACTCGTAGTGTTTTCTCTGAAGTGTGAGTTCGCAGGGCCCGCTAGTACACGTCTCGTGCTGTTTGGCCCTTCTCCTCTCGAAAATGTTCAAGCAAATCCACCGAAACGAAGGTACGGCTCTGTTGACTATAATCCAACCCAACCACTGACCGGCCTCTCGTAGCCCGAAAACGCAAGATGCTCGCAGCGGCAGCAGTCGCGGGTGTCTCAGTCGCCTTCGGCTCGCCCCTCGGCGGCGTGCTCTTCGGGCTTGAGGAGCTCGACACGTTCGCGAGCGGGACGGACGTTATGTGGCGTGGGTTCGTTACGAGCGTGATCGCAGCGATGGCGCTACAGTATATCGACCCGTTCGGGACGAGCAAGCTCGTGCTGTTCCAGGTGCAGATCACAGACGAGACGACGGTGTGGCGGGCATTTGAGCTGGTGCGTGCTTTGTGCAGTCCGGCGCGGAGGTGTTGACCTAAGACGGCGATGTAGATTCCATGGCTAATCCTCTCTGTGCTCGGAGTGAGTTCAGACCGTCGCCTAATCGAGTTGTCTGCTCATAGTCGCTCAGGGCTTACTTGGCTCGCTCCTCATCAAGCTGAACGCGCGTATCGCAGTGTATAGACGCAACGGCGTCCTGAACAACTGGCCGACGGTAGAGGTCATCAGCGTCAGTGCAATTACCGCTGCAGTCTGCTACCTGGTGCGCTTTGTTCTGCTTCGAAAGGATCTTCGGCTGTTGACGCAGGATTCAGGTGGTATTCCTTAGAGTGCAGTCGTCGGAATTGGTCGCGAACCTATTCTTAGAGTGCGATCCTATCAGAGGAGACTACCACGGTCTATGCAAGTGCGCGGGATTCAGCATATGCACTGCTCGTGGACATCTAGCTGATGTCAATGTTGTAGCACGACAGCCATCTGGGCGAATGTCTTTCTGCTCATCCTTACGGCTGGCACGAAACTGGTTTTCACAGCATGGACCTTTGGTATGATGGTGAGTGCATGCGAACATGCGCGACTGTGGACAACTGAGTTTGTGCTGCTGTAGATCCCGGCGGGTATCTTCCTGCCCACGATTGCCATAGGTGCATGCCTTGGTCGCGCTGTTGGTCTTATCACGTATGCATTCATTTGATTGTATATTCTATGCATCGCCTGACCGCTACTGCTACTTAAGTCAGGGTCTGCAACGGGCTTATCCTCAGGCTTGGATATTCCTGTCTTGTCCACCGGAACCGAATGCACGATGTATCTCCCCAGGGTTCTATGCTGTGATCGGTGCATCCGCCATGCTCGGCGGTGTCACGCGAATGACTAGTGCGTCCCGTCTCATTTCCTGACGTCGACCGAGCTCACTCACGGCCAACCCAGTCTCCCTCGTTGTCATCCTCTTCGAGCTCACCGGCGCACTCTCGCACGTCCTGCCCATCATGATCTCCGTGATGGTCTCCAAATGGGTGGGAGACTACTTCGGGAAGGAGGGCATCTACTCAATTTGGATCGCGATGCGCGCGTACCCCTGGCTGCCGCCGTCCGAGTTCCGCGACAAGGGCGAGACCGCCGCGGACGTGATGAAGCGCGCGGCGGACCTCGTCGTCATCGCGGAGGACGCGGAGCGGGGGTGCGAGCTCCAGGACGTCGACCAGGTGGTGCGGATGTATCGGTTCCACGGGTTCCCGGTCGTGTGCGGGGAGACGTTCGTGGGGTATGCTACGCGGGAGAACCTGAGGGCGGCGTTGGGTGGGTGCTCCGTCGAGTGCTGCTGCGCAGGGATTGACGGTTTTTTAAGATACGCTTATTGCTGAGGATCTTGCGTCCGGGCAGCGGAGGTGGTGCACATTTTGGCGCGTCCTGAGCAGCCGGACTTGGTCGACTTGTCAGACGTGCTGGAGGACGCGGTGCTGCAGATGCGGCCGGAGATGCCTCTCGAGCTGGTCGTGAGCACGTTCCAGAAGCTGGTACGCAGCACTCCTATCACAATTGGTAGCCAGTCTCACTGATCGTGATGCGGCAGAATTTGCGACATATTCTATTCTCGCGAGGGGCATCTTGTGTGGCATGGTCACAAAAACGGATGTCGTGCGACTCTTCACGGCACAGTTTCCCTACACCTCGGCGCTCTCTGATAAGGGCTGGTGAAGAAACGCTGCAAGTCTACGTTGCAGTATTTAACCTATCTTTATTATATGTTCTACGGGATTCGCGCATGCTATCGATGTCTATGGATTTCCGCCGTGGTGCACCAGGTTGGCGGTCACGTCCGCAAGATGTACAGGTAATAGTGGAAGGCCTCGCCCAGCGCGCGGATTTCGAGAGTCGTACCAGGGCGGGTTAAGTACCGTTTGCGGAAGTGCGGCTGGCCGAAGGTGAGGTAGATGAAGAGGCCGCCGGGTTTTCGGAGAACGCTGAGGACGATGGGAGGGTTCGTGACTGCCTGGCTGGTTGTGGAGGGTGGAGAGACGTACCGGAGGACTTCGTCGACTTCGCGATTGCAGTTTTGGATGACTTCTTCTGGAGGATCCTGTAGGCCGTCGGTTAGCAAGGAGGCTTGTCCCTGTGGATGGATGCACATATACTGACCCAGACGTCCCCTTTGGCAGTCATCATCGCATCCATGGTCCCTGTGTGTGGCAATCGCTTTATTGGGGAGGGTGGTATGGGGTGGCTACTGAACATTACCTTTGTCGATCGCAACGTCGAACGAGTCCGAATCAAATGAGAGAGCCCGGATGTCCATTTCATGCCCTGCAAGGCTTTCAATACGACCCGCTGCTCATATGGCGATGGCGTTCGTACATTCCATCTCGGACCGAGCCTCAGCATGTTTGCGCTTCATCTGCTCGACCACCACGCTGGAGTACTTAGAACGGACTATGAGGTGAGGCACGCGGGGTCACGACTTTGGGGACTGGCAAGAAACGCACGTCGGTGTTGACAATGTTTTTATAGCCATCGTCATACATCTGACACGCTGTTTGCAAATGCAAGAGACGACCTAGTAGCAATCGACGGACCTCTTCAGACAGCTTCGAGTTACCACACCCTAGCATTAGGATTCTCGCATTCTTGTCAGGTATGAGCTCTCTGAGGATGTCTGCTACATCTGCGTATGATTTGAACCAATCGAACGATGTCTCGCCAGACTCTCTAGCACGCGATCAATGCACAGACCAACCTGCTCGAAAGTGCTGCTCACTGAGTGTATCTCTGGTCCCTGCTCACATTCACAAATTGTATTTTCGCAGCTGAACGCTCTGCGCTTACCAGTACTCCCTCGTGCCATACTCCTCATTCTTCTGCGGGAGAACGTCCGTGGACATGGCGAACAGCTGAAGGTGCACGACGCGGAGAAGAGCAGAGGTGCAGGCTCCGGAGCGCGCAGCGCGAGATAGCCGCAGCTCTGGGCTTCGGCCGATCGCACATCACATGGCGGGCCGGGCATATAATGCGGGGTAGCCGTGCGGGGCAGCCTGAGCTCGCGCGTCCCACCCTCCAGAGCAACCATTCCCACCTACTTACAGCCCAATCCAATCAGTCGAACATGGTCAGTCTTCCGTGGCTGCGAATGTGTTGGGAGCCCGCTGAGACTCGCTTGGACAGTCTGCATACCCCGCGTACGTGATGGGCGGCCTCTGCATCGTCGGAGGCATCACTGGCTTTGCGAGGACGCGCAGCATCCCGTCTTTGGTCGCGGGTGTTGGGTACGTGTTGCCTTTTCGCCAGGATCTAGGAATGTGTTGACAGTGCTGCCAGCGTGGGTGCACTGTACCTCTGGAGTGCGGACGGTATCCGTAGGGGCACGGCAAACAGCCTTGAAACCGCGCTGGGTACGTCCTCTCTTCGCATGTTTTTGTTAGCAGACCTTTTGACATGGCCTCACAGGTGCATCTGCCATCCTGCTCCTGTCCTCCTTGCCGCGGGTCGCGAAGGGACCGATACCAGCCGTGCTCACCGCGACGTCCACAGCCACCGCGGTGTACTACGGGAGGAAGGTGTACGCCCTCCAGCAATGAGCCCGCCCGGCTTCCATGTGCGTTGTATCATGCGTTTGTATAACAGTGCTACGCTTCGTGTCTCGCTGCAATTGTAATACCCCTGCTCTGTCATGCTATCCAGCCCGCATGCGACGCATCTCGGCTTCACGCCGAGCGCTCCAGTTCAGGCCAGGTCGCCTGGCCATGCTGAGTAGGATCATCCGGGAAGCGGGAGGTCCCTCTCATCAGAGATGCAATGATGCAATGCATATGTGCGTCCGATGTAGCATTCGCGAACTCGACCCCAACGAACCCCTCCAAGTGATGATCAATGTCCGCGCAAGCCCCGTTGCACAGTGATCCCATGAGCCTTTTGTCCCAGTCGTCCGCGCGAATGGTACCGCTCTCCCAACAATCACCACACACTCAAAGTTTGGTGATAGCCAACACACCGATGTTCACATGTCCCTCAAAACAGAAACTTGACATTCTGGTACAGATTAAGCAGAGGGTTCTCTCCGTTCCGCAAGCGCGTCTTGTTCAGGCTCGCGTACGTCGACATGAACTCCGCATGCGTGTACACGCCCGACTTCATGTCACCGCCAGGTATGCCTGCCGCGGACGCGACGCCGTCGGGGGAGAGCCTCAGGTTCGTCGGGTGATACGACGAGAAGAAGTTTCCCCCCAGTGCGAGCGGGGACGCGCTCGTCGCGAGGGGCGAGGGGCCGAGCGGCGCCTCCGCTTCCGCGCGGGGCAGCGGCTGCGCGAGGATGTGCTCGTACATGTCGCGCAGGCGGTCAAAGTCGGTCGGGAAGAAGATGTCGAAGTAGCCCTGCTTGACGAGGAACGTCGTGCACGGCACGGTCGTGTTGCGGTAGCGCGTCTGCACGACGGGCGCGTTCACGCCTTCGATCGTGTCCGGCAGAGACGCGAAGTCGGAGAGGAGGAGGCGGTGGCGCGGGAAGTGGCGGCGGAGCGTGCGGAGGAGGCTGAGGAGGCGCGTGGGGATGTACTCGGGCGCGGAGAGGTTCGGCGCGAAGGGGAGGTTCGCGTAGAACGTGCGGAACGTGCGCGACGCCTTGAGCAGGCGCGGCAGCGGCGGCGGGTGCATGAGACGCCGGCGGAGTGCGAGGAACGCGGCGATGAGCGGGTCCGTCACGCGCGTGTAGTACGTACTGAAGTCGCCCTGGGCGTCGATCGTGACGAGCCCCTGGTACGGCTCGAGCGTGCGCAGGTCGTAGCGGATCATGTCGTGCGCGAAGTTGTCCTGGGCGCAACACTCACTGGCGGGACCTGCAGCGGATGGGGAGAGCACTCACGATGACCTCCATGGCGAGGAAGAAGCACGGCGCGGGCTCGCGCTTGGACCAGCGGAAGATGCTTTGATTGGTCACGTCAACGCAGGGGTGCTTGGTGCTCAGTTTCTCGCGTTGTAGGTGCGCGAGATTCTCGCTGATCTCGATGATTTTGTACTGCGTGCGGTCGTAGACTTCGGGGTAGCGATGCTGTATGTAGTCCAGAATGTCGAGGGCGAGCGTGCCGTTCCCCGCACCAATCTCGTAGATGATGAAATCTTCATACGGGAAGTACTTGAGCAGATATTCAGACACTAGACATTGGGCAATGGCTTGGCCGTACCAAA
>NW_025955588.1:0-19635 GCF_022376445.1 Fomitopsis serialis
CGACGCGGACAGGATATGCGGAGCGTGAACCGAGAGTATGCAGACCAGGCGGGATCGTCGAGGCGCAGAGTGAGCCCGAGCTCGTGTGCACAGGATGCCCCGGGCGAATCCTGACAGACGTCTGCGAGCGGGGTCCCAAGAGTGCTGGCGGGACACGGAGGAGCTTCTCTGGAGCTTTCGCAGAGAGTTCGGTCCTGCGCGAAGCGATGACTGCATTAGCTTGCCTTGCCGAGTGCACAGCTGACCTCGCGCACCAGTTCGCCGTGAGCACCGAAGGCGCGAGCGTGCCCTCCACGGCCGCGAAGTTCACAATCTCGGTGTTCGCGTGTACACGGGGGAGGTAGAAGAGCGTGGAGAGGACCAGGAGGGCGCATCTCGCTGCGAAGAACGGCATTGCGGGCACACGCGCATGGACGTCAGACGGTCAGAGGCAGGCATCGGGCGCCTACGCGTCGGTGGCTCATACAATGCACTTATAAGGCAAGTCTAGAGTTGCAGAACTCGATTGCGCCCAGCGGGAGCTAGGCGGCAGGGTCAGACTCCGACCCCAAGGTTCGCCACTGCATATATACCCCTGTAGCTCTACGTATATCGCCTAAATCCTCTCTTACAACACTCATCTGAAACCACCATGGCTACTGCAGTACTCCCCCAGCATCCTCCGGCAAGTGAGTCTGCCCCCCTTTATGCTGCCGGATGGTGCACTCACTTGCCATGACGTCGTGCAGTGAAGGTCGGAGGACGACGACTCTCGATCAGCTCACGACCCAGGCCACACCTCACTGCGTGAGTAGGCTGTAGCATGTCAAGACACACCCTGACATCTACTCTCAGCGAGGGCAAGCTGCCCAGCCCAAGCGGCGAAGAGCCCGCCGACTACCCGCGGCCCGCCGCTCCAGGCGAAGAGGCACCCCACGACCACGACGGCCACGACGAGGTGCCCAAGAAAGAGAAGAAGCGCGGCAGCGGCGGCGACGAGCACGAGCGGCGGCTCCAGGAGAGCCTCTCCAGGAAGGCCGAGCAGAACAGGCCGCGGAGGGACCTCCACGGCGCGAGGAACCTCAACGCCGTCGGCGGCGGTGGCAGGATTGCCCAGCCGATAGGACGGCAGATGTCCTTGTGATCTTCTGTCACCTGGGACACTGTGGTGTATGAATAGCAAGGTTGGGCAGCAGTCGGAACTCCTGTATCATAGTAGCATCGCATCGTCATAACAGCAGCAATTGTATCAATCCTCGCTTGATGTCTTCGCCGCAGTGCGATGGGTGATCTCGGTGTGCGTAGCGTGGTCGCATGGATTGCATGGTACATACACACGGCTTGCAGTATGCGGTAATCGAAAGCGAAAGTAGAGGAGAAAGCATGACAGCCCGGCACACGCCTATGCCTCGGTTCTCCTCTTGCCCCGCGTCTTCTTCGGCGGGTAGGGCTTCTTCTCCTGCTGCGTGGCGAGGATAGCCGATACGCGGGCGACGGTAGCCTGTCCAACGAAAGGCAAGGTCAGCATCCACTCTTGCGAATACGAGAGCAGAAGGAAGGAAGGAATGTGAGCCCCAAAGAGTCGGGCGACCGCGTCGCGCGTCGGACGGGACCCGATAGCGACATGGCGCGTATCCGAGCAGAGTTTGATCGACTCCGTCCCGGACCAGGTAATCTTGCACAGCATGTCCACACCCAACTTTCATAATGTCCAGCGGGCTCTAGATGGTGCATCCTCTCTCTTCGATCAATACGTCTCCATTTGCCCAGTTTGACGACCACACCGGTTCGCCCCATGCAGAACCCCCCCCCCAGGAAACGGCAATGAGCGGGTTAGACGGACACTCACCTCCCGGAGGTCAGGGCGGTAGCTGCGCTTCGCGAGCCCGGCAGCGACACCGACGGCGCGGCGGCCGCCAGAGCGGTTGCGGACCGTAGAGGTCGCGTAGGCGGGGCGCACACCGTTGGGCGAGGCCTTCGTCTTGCGGGTCGTGATCTTGATGCCCGACTCGCTGTCCGTCACAGCGATCGTCTGCGGGCGGAGAGATGAGTTTTCCGGCGCTGGTGTGGGAGGGAGAGAAGTTGGGTACAGACCTTGGAGTTAGCAAGACCGGAGTACTTCCATGAGTGGATGTTCGTGAGGTTGGCCTGCGTTCAGCATGCATGTCAGCGAGAGTTGATACGCCCGTGGTTTGTGAGACGAGGATGTACCGGCTCCTTGGAGAAAATCGGGCCCTCCGCAACCCTCTTCACAAGGAAGGAGTTGTTTTTCTGCACGTACAGTCGAGATTCAGTCCACAACATGTGTCCTGCACGAAGAACGGGTGCGACGCACGCGGAGGAGGAGCCACTCGAGGTCGTTGGACATTTTGACGATCTTGCTGTGTTGCGGTTCGTAGGCGCCCAAGACTCGGTTTGAGTGGCTGGGAGGTACTGTAAAGTGGCAAGCATGCACAAACAGCGAGGGGCCGGCCCAGGTGGCTCGTCCCGAACGCCCGAGTCTCAAATCCGAGACTCCTCGCTTCCTGTTCTCAAGGGATCCTGCTCGCAGCTACACAGTCAGGCAGCAGCATATGATTGGTATTATTACAGTGGATGAAGTACAGGGTATATGCGGTGTACAGTCCATGCAGCGGAACGTGAAACTTCTGCCCCGACAGCGAAACGCTCCTTCCAGACAACGACGCCACTCAGGGCTCGCTGCGAGTCGTCTGCTCGCGGTACTCGGCCATCAGGTTCGCCTCGTACTCCATCTTCGTGATGCGCTCGTTCCACCTCTCCGCGACGCTGTCGAAGCGGTGGTTCACCAGCCGCGCGAAGCGCACGTCCGTCCACGGCTTCCCGTCCGTGAGCGCGATGCAGCGCATGTCAACCGTCCGGCCGTCGACCGCGCGCGGGACGAGCTCCTGCGGCTTCCGGAACGGGTGCGGCTCGCGCTTCTGCTTCGCCGCGCGTATGGCGATGTCGCGCCGGAACTGGAACCATGCATCCACTTTGGTGGCGGGCCTGCGGGTGGGGGTGGCGTTGGTGAGTGCGACTGAGAGGGACACGGGAGTGGCGCAAGGGAGCGGGAAGGATCTCGGGGGACGCACCAGACTACGCATGCGGCGACGACCTTCGTCCAGAAATCGTCTGGGAAGGGCGTGACCCAGAGGAAGACGTACTCCATGACGCTGAGCTGGATGGTGTCCGGGCCAGCAGGGGACAAGACTTCGAGTTCTAACGCGGTCTCTTCTATGCCTTCCTGCCACGTCATCTCGTGTTTCTTTGCGCCGTCCGGGCTGTTGCCTGCTGCGGGTGTGTCCGACGCCTCTGGCGTTGGCGGCGAAGACGGGATCATGATCTGCTCCAGCTCTTGAGCCAGGGTGGCAGGCGACAGTGAGAGCCTGAGTGGCGACGGGTCGTGACAGAGGTGCGGGACCAAGAGTGAGTTCGCTCGCTTTATAATGGAGGGCCTTTGTTGTAATCGGAGTGGCGGCGCATTGCTGCTTGTGCGGTGAGCGAGGCAACAGCGAGGGCCGGTCACACAATGCGACGCACTTCAAGCATGGATCGAGATCGGGCGCGTCGCCGTGACGTCGCCATCAATCGGGCGCGTGACCGAGTGGCCCTCGCCGCTTCGCGGGATCCCGACGCGGACTAGGCCGTGCTCCTGCCCCTCTCTTCAGCTCTATCTCACAGTTGCTACTTGAACAAATGTCCTCGTTTGTCTGGGGGATATTCTAACATGCTCTCATGGTACCATCGGGAACCTTGAACCGACTCGGCAGCGGCGATCCGTCTGCCTTGATGTACATGAACTCGGACCGCTTGCGTTTCTAAGCTGGCTTTGCCCTGACTGGTGCACATTCAGAATGTGGACTTTGCGTCTCTATTGCTCGTCATCCACTTTACATATATGAACGTGGTCATGCTTTTCAACGGTGCAGCATGTCGTACTTCAGCGCGCGGCATCCCTGGTTAGCGTGGATTGTCACGCGCGATCGCGACCCGACCTCGGGCTCGGGCATGTACAGTAACTTACACACATCTGTATAAGGTCCAGCTACCACCCCATCGCTCTCATCCACTCAGGCTGCAGTCCTGACCTACCCTGCTTGTGCACGCTATGCAACCCGCAATGCCGCCTGGAAATATCAGCGATGCACAACGCGAGAAGATGGACCGTGTCCGGGAGCTGATCAGGGAAGATCCCTCGGCAGGCTGGGACAAGGCTTGGTGCGTTCGCTTTCTCATATCATCAGTCGATCGAGCCTGAGAGTGACATCCCCCCAACTTCAAGGCAACAGAACGTAACACCCTGGGACGCGGGCCAGTCGCAACCACCGCTCCGAGACCTCCTCGACTCCGACGAGGTTGATCTTCCTAGGTCGGGACGCGCCTTAGTACCGGGCTGCGGTCGTGTATGCACTCAGCCTCATCTCTCAGAGGGCAGAAGCTCTGACTATTGGTCGACCCACAGGGATACGATGTGATTCTCATCGCGACCGCGCTTGGACTAGAGACGACGGGGCTGGACATCTCTCCGGTCGCCCTGGAGGCTGCTCGTGCGTGAGTGATGAGATAACATCCACTTTCTCAGGGGATGGAAGTTCAGACGATGTGGCTGTCCAGTCACGCAGCTTCGTCCGGTCTGCCTGCAGGCACGAAGGTCAACTTCGAGGGCTGGGACTTCTTCACGCTCGCGCCTTCTCCCGGGGAACAATACGATCTGATCTATGACTATACGTGAGTCTCCTGTACCACCCATGCGTTCCCTGTACCGTCCATGCGTCTCGTGGCTTCTCACGTATGGAACACAGGTTCTTCGTCGCCATCCAGCCCTCGCGCCGTCCCGAATGGGGCCGTCAGATGTCCGCACTAGTCAAGTCGGGCGGGTACCTCATCACGCTCGCGTGGCCCCTCGCGCCCGAGCCATATGAGGGCGGGCCACCTCACTACAGTAAGCCCGAGCACTATGCGGAGGTGCTCGGCGATGGATGGGAGAAGGTCCTGGACAAGGAGCCAGAGTACAGCTTGGAAAGGCATGTTGGGTGCGAGAGGCTGATCGTGTACAGGAAGTTGTGAGATAGTGGTCACGCATACCGCTCTCAACCGTGTTCAGAGTGCTCCCGGCTGGTTAATGCGTGATGCCCAAACGCAACATTGCCGGACTAAAAGTACAGTGCCTCGTGATCTTCTTTCGGGTCCCACTCGCGCGCCCGCTCGCTACTCACTGCTCACTCGACATCATTCACCTTCGGACCCCACTGCCCCTTCTCCGTCCTCTTCGTCTGCAACAGCGCCTCGTCCTCCACCTGAAGCTCCGCGTCGACCTGCGCGCCCCGGCTCGGCTCGTGGCCCTGCCGCGTCGCGGGCTCGAGCGGGTCCCGGACGGTCTGCGACGCGGCCGCGCGCTCGGCCTCCCGCGCCTTCTTCTCGTCGTGCTTTTGCCGGTTCTGCATCGTCAGCTCGCTCCTGGTGTGTCGGGGATGCGGAGGTCAGCTTGTGCATGAGCGGGGAGAGGGGAGGGGGATGCGTACTGCACGTCCTCAGGGTCTTGGGCGCGGTGGGGAAGCTTGCCCCGGGAGCGGGTCCCCTGCGGTGCGGTCTTTGCCATGATGACAGTCAGACCGAACGAGCGGACTACGAGCCGGGAGAAAACACACCGTTGGTCACCGTCCTCATAGACCTGGCGGTTACCGACGTTCGATTGCATCGCGCCAGACGACATGGTGCTCGAGAATAGGTACGTGAAGATGTGTCACACTCGTGTCGAGAGTTCGGGATGAAGCTGAAGAACGAGTAGGCCATCTGCAAGCATCTTATATGCAGTCGAGTTCGGGTGGCTGATGCGGAGGTGACGAAGGACCCTCAAGACGCAGTGCGGGTGACGTCGTACAGGAGTGGTAGGCAGTGGCTTGATGGAAATATTTGGAGTGTTACATAGGACTGTTGACAGACTGGAACGTTCGACCGTGTGCGCAAGTGCCAAAACAGTCTGAGGTCAATTATTGGTGATGGTCGTCCAACGCCGCGAACACCATCAAATTCAAGTCTCGATGAGCTCTTCTCATCAGGAATCCAACAAGTGAATATAGGACCTCAACGACCTTTCAAATTGTATCATGCTCACTAGTGCTACAATCATTCTCAGATCATTCTACAATACAGGCTACAGTCCGCGTGCCAGTGCTTGAGTTCTCTATACGTTGGGTCCGAATGATCCCTTCTCCTGTTTCTTCTTCGACAGACTCGCCTCGTCCTCTGCCTTCAGTCCAGCGTCGACTTGCGCCCCCCGTGACGGCTCGTGGCCCTGACGCGACGCAGGCGCAAGCGGGTCGGTGACCGTCTTAGCCTCTGCTTTGCGGTCTGCCTCGCGCTCCAGCGCTTCCTCTCGGTCCCTCCGGTTGTTGAGAGTCAGGTTATCTCTGCGGGAGTTTGGGTCAGAACACGACTGTCTCGGGGCGCCGCCGAGACGGCTTACTTGGGGTCGTGGATGTCGTGTGAGTTTTGTGCGGCCTTGCCACCTGGGGCGGTCTCGGACTGGTGACCGTGTGGCCTGACGAAATCTTTAGCTCAGTTCTTCAAGAATGATTGCCACTACAACACACCTCTGGTCGCCGTCCTCGTAGACCTGAGGGTTGCCAACGTTGGATTGCATAGCTCCGGACGACATGATGATGGATTAAAGGTGATGTGGGAAGTGATAAGTGTAGGGTATACAACTTGAAGTGGAAGATGGATGCTGAGCGGTGTCCTCGGTTTGCGATCGTTTATATATGCTTGGAGGGCGACCGCGGTGCCATCCATGACGCGAACGACGCGTGACGTCATTTGGAGAATGACATTGGTGGAGTGATCGCGCGATGTAGAGGAGGGGTTAGGGTTTGTGCAGACGCGTGATCATATGGACTGACACGTACAGCGACCTGTAGTAGAACAGCTCGTGTGTCCCTACAGTACGTAGTCAACCACACGGATTCCTAGGACCGTCATCCGCCATCAACCAGGTCCAGTTCTCGGATGTCGTCTGCTACGCGATCTAATGCGGTACCCGAACTTCCCGTCGAGGTATGGGAGCGGGTCATAGACCACCTCTGGGAGGACCATCCAGAGCTGCTCGCATGCGCAGTGGTCTGCAAGGTCTGGCGTCCCCGGACCACCTTCCATCTCCTCAGCAGAGTCTTCCTCCACTCCCGGGCCGACGTCTACAGACTCGCCAAGAGCTTGAAGTCGCAGGCAGCCCACAGGGAGCAGGTGCACACGCTGATCGTGCGCGGAGACCCGAAGGAGGCGACGCGCAAGCCGATCCCTCAGCTCGGCACGCTCGCAGCGCTGTTCGCAGCGAGCCCACTGCATGCCGACGAAATGGGGATATGGCATGCGAGCTGGCAGACCAGGTCGATACACGAGGACGTGTTCTTGCATCTCACGACATTTGTCTCCATATCGAGACTCACCCTCGCGCACGTCACCTTCCCGACGGTGCTCACGTTTGGCCGCCTCATCTTCGCCCTGCCTCACCTGCAGACTCTGGCGTGCCGCGACATCGCGTTCGAGAAGAACAGTCCCCCGGTCACGTTCCTTACCAGACCCACTAACATCGTAGACTTTGATATGCTGTGCGGCACCCCGATGGTCGAGGTGGTCGACTTCCTGGTAGGAACGGCCGATGTAGCGCAAGGACTGGAGCAGCTACAAGTCGCGTTCTGGGACCCCGCCCCTCTCTTGAAGGACCTAAAGGCCCTTCATGTCAAGCCGCTCTTACAATCTGCTAGTGACTCGCTGCTGGTGTTTGATATACGATTTGGAGGGATAGACCTGGATTATACAGCAGCCATGGAAGCAATAGGTACGCGTATCGGCTAGAGAACTCGGCTCGTTGATAGCTGACTGTATGCTTTCCTTCCAGACGAGCTCGATCTCAGCTGCAACTCAAGGCTCACGGAACTCCGTCTCACGCTCCAGGTGCCCAAGGTCCCCCCGGAAGGCACGGCCACCCAGCCATGCACCTGGCTCACCACCCTCCTCTCACGAGTCACATCGAAATACCTCGCGTACTTCTCTCTCGAGTTCGACATCCGCGATCTCGCCCCCGACACGGATCCCCTCGCGACGCTCGGCATGCTCTCCTCGTTTCTCACTTCGGAGGTCACGTCTGCGATAGATGCCTTCCTCACCGGTAATGACACGGACGATCAGCCCAGGTTCCAGAACCTGCAAAGTGTGTACGTCGCGGTGTTCTGCGCCTCCCGAGGGGTCCGTGCAGACGAGGAGTACTGGTCCTCGATCATCCAACCTCGCTTCCCCAAGTTGAGGGACCGCGGCATTCTCCAGTGAGTCTGCCCACTCACGACTGCGACTACCGTCACCGACTCCGGAGTAGCACAGCGGTGGACATCGACCTCGAACGCTGATCGGTAAGTTATGTCAGTCACGACATCACATTTGATTTCAGCCGCACCTGAGCGTTCAGATAGTGATCAGTGTCCGACCCACGAGTCTGATTGGCCGCCACAGCACCGCCCTCAATCAATTCAATCCGCTGGGCCCTGCATACGTATACGGGAGATCCCTCGTGGCTCCGTAGAGGATGCCCTGATGTGACTCGATCTCCTTGACATTGTTGACCAGTTCTACGTTATCGTCCTCCCTTTGTGAGCCCCCATACAAGAGGACCCAGAACACAAGGATAGAGCATCCTCACTGTAGTGCCCACCAGTGACTGGCACGATCGAGTGGCACCCCCGTGCTGGAGGACTGTTCACATCATGGGAAGAGTGAGTGTCCGAACCTCATGCTTCTGCTCATGTTAGCGCAACTGATCGTCTCCCTGCGCGGATTAGCTCGCGAAATCAGCCCAAAAGAAGCAGCGAACCGCGACGAGCGTTGTGAGGGATTTCAAACCTGCGAAGCCGCTGCCGCCTCCGCCGCCCAAAGAGCTGCCGCAGTCGAATTTGACGGCGCAACCGCACCCGACTTCTTCCATTGCCACGACGGTGAGTCGGATTTGGATCTGACTAGGATGTCATGTTGACCGCTTGTTTCTGGCCGCTATGCGATGCATCATGGATGTTCGTTGTGTACAGAACACGATTTTGAGGTATAGTCAGATCTCATTGCCTTCGTCATGTTGGCCGCGTTGCTGAACGGTCACGTTCATCCAGGTCACATACGAAGGCATCGGAAGCGGATGCGAAGCCTCCGGAGCCAATCCAGGTCTACGTCATGAACGTGAACGACTCGGAGAAGCAGTAGAACATCTTAATTAACACAAGCTTCTGTGGGAGGCCGGCGGCCGGTGCATTCAAATTCATTGTAGTCCGTTTGGCATCCTCCCTGTCGGTATATGCATCTCGACGTCGTCCCGTCTATTCGCGGCCGCTGGTGTGTTCGTGACGGCGATCAAACTGTATCAAGGTGAGCCTTTTTGACATCTTGGAGCCTGGTGTATAAGGGACCCGACTAGCGTGTTTAAGAGGACCTGCGGCCGGGTTCGGTGACCAGGAAGGCGGCCATACGAATTTGCGATGCATCTTGAGCTGCGAGACCCAGTCCGAAATCATTGTTGCAACGCGAATAAGAGGACGTTAGCGGAGTTTGTGAGAACACACTCCGGACCGACATCGTTCTCGTTCTCACCACTTGCCTGCAGCCTTCGATCGGTCGTGGTAGAGGAGCGGTCTTCCTAACACGATTACAAGTGGACTCCTGGCCTAATACGTAGCTAATCGAACATACACTAAATTCAACAAGAATACACTGTACTGCAATAGATCGGTCCCTCGTTACATCTCGGACTCAGAAATGACTCGTCGGGGACTCCTTGGAGGAAGAGCCGTCCTCCCGTTCCGTTTCCGGTTCGTCCAGTATATCAAAATCCCTGCTGATCTGCACATTCCGCTGGATGTTGATCTCCACCTGCTAATGTCCGGTCGCTGTCAGCACTCATGCTCCCATCAAAGCTTGTTGAGGGGGGAAACTAACCTTAGAGGACAGGGGGATGTTGTCGGTCAAGCCCGTGTGCTTTGAGATGGCCAGGGACGACGTCAGGAGTGGTACTCAGAAGTGAATCTCGGATCATGTTCGTACCATTCGTCCAGTGTGCAAGCGTTGGGAGCGGCGGTCTGCACCGAGCATCACTGGGACCGAGGGATCATTGTCGACTGATGACTGTTGCAGCCGGAGTGTCTTTCTCGCGTTGAGCCTGAATAAACACAAACAGTGAGGCCTTGGTAGTGGTGAAGTGAAGAGGGGTTACTGACGTCGACAAAAAAGCATTGGCATACACTGCGGTATTCACAGTGAGGTTTCGGACACGATGCGCGAGGAGTGAGCGGCAAACTAAACGTACGCTTGGTGATAGCGAAGTGAAGGCCGAGGAAAATCAGGTTGTCGACGGTCACCCACTAGACGGATCATTCATATTCAGCAACGAAGTGCACAGCAAATGGAAACCGCTTACCAGGATGAGAGAAATGAAAGTCGTGACGCTGTGCATGATTCAGTTCCAGCCCACAGTGCATCACGCGGCATGCACTCACAAGGTCAAAGAACCATTCTGGATGGTGTAGAATGTCAACGTGTTGATGATAGCGTCCATCCTGTACAGATCAAGCAGTCAGCCGAGAAGAAGGCGCAAAATTCCCTGAGAGGACACCCACGAGGAGAAGGCGCTACGGCTCTTCCGAAGGTAATAACAAAGGGAGGAGGCCACGAGGATGTCGAGGAGTGCCGAGAGCGAAAGGCCCAGCGTGAACACCCACTGCACGATAGTCAGTCAGCAGGTCATCCGAGCCAGAACCATCGGTCAAGATAGGCTTACGCCGACCTCCCGCCTGAACGCCTCGTAACTCTGGAGCCGTATCCTGCCGGTGAGCACGCTTCGTAAGAACGCTGAGGAAAATATCAAAGTGGAGCCACTGACATGTACGCGGTCGACACCAAGGCGGCGACTACAGATTGTCAGTGTTAAGGCCTACTACCGCTGTTTGAAACTCACTCAGCCGTCCCGAAGCAACTGAAGTCTGAGAGACGCTTGACATCAGCAGCGTGGTGGATGTGCAGTCTTATCGACTCACGAGTATTATGGTTATCCACCATTTCCTGTGGCTAACTGCAGTATGCCGAGCTCACTTAATACCGTCTCACGTGCGGAATAAACGACGCGTTCAACCCGTACCTGTGTGTACTCTCCAGGCGAAGAAGCTGTGTATGGTCCTGTCAGTCAGCCATGCGGGTTTGACAGCTGCAGACGAACCATTGTACTATGAAAGTCATGAGTGCCTTGACCGCTGTCAGTAAGGCCAACGAACATCGTCAACACTGAGAGACACACCGTTAGCATCACCGACCCCTGAAGGTGAATCAGCGTGATTGCAAGATACAGTTATGGCGAAATTGCTACGCACCCCAATAGACCTGGAGTACGGTAGGATCAGCGGGTGGTTCACGTACTGATTCGGACAGGTGAATGGCTGAACTTACCACGGTATCCAATCCTGAACCATACCGTCTGCCCAGCTCACTATCAGGTATTCCCAGTCCGCAATGCAAATGAATATGGTGTGCAGGATGTCAAGCAGCCTGGTGAAGCATTAGCAACTGGCCATGAATTTGGACCACTAGTCTAACGTACCATATCACATAGACCTAATATCCCGGTCATCACACTCAGACGAGACAGCATCAATCAAGCAGATACCCACCATTGTACGCAGCCAGGTGATATCAGTGTGGTACACGGACGTGTACAGGGCGGTCTGCATTGATACCACCCCCGACAGGCTGGCTCATCGGGGATGAGCGCAACATACTGCAGATGAACATCCACTACTCACAACGTTGACACCAGTCCTCCTAGCAGGAGAGGCCCGAGGGTGCGGAAGATATCCATGGCAGGCAGACCTTGGGGGAAGCACCTGCGAAGGAGGCGGCGAGGGACGCCTAATAAAGGTCCGGGGTATGATGGCGCCCAAGAACGACATTGTGGTGACGGTACCATGCCCACTTGGGCGCCAGACGAAGACTGGAAGACGGGTCAGGGGGCGTTGAAATATGGCCTCCCGGATTTGGCGTAGCTTGACATGGTCGAGGACCAATGTACAGTTTCGAGTGCCATATACCCGATATCGGCACCGTGTTGTCCATCGGTGTACTAAATACTTGGCATCTGCGTTATCAAGCGGCAACGGCTATAGAAAGGATGGCACCGACGCCGGGCGCCACAATTGCGCAAGATCTACGCTGCCATCTGCGGGTACTAGAATGAGATCGAGCGCACAAAAGACCTCGTCAGTCAAATTTTGAAAGCCAGGACACCGGTGCGAATAGATGCGTCAGATACCTCGCTGGCGGATCCGTGATTGACCCACTGCCGTATGTCAGAAGCTGATAACCTAACCAAAGAGCGCTGTTGTTCACATGCAGAACAATGCACGGAGGTTGATACGAAAATGTGGAAGTCAGTCTCCCTTACAAGGGAGATCCGCGAGATGTTTGCCAGACATTGCATTCAAAGTGACGGACACGTATTGCCTGCCTCGTTGTTCAGGGAGCGAACAGAAGATTTGCGAACGCCAGTCCCCGTCAACGATTTTTGTACGCCGCCACCAGGACAGCGTCAGCCACGACCGGTTTGACGGACTGGCGTTAGGTGATAATAGAGACTTGGTAGTCCCAGCGAGCCTCATTCCTGATCCTATTGTGAATCATGACCAGGCCGCACAAACGCCATTTGAAATTATCGTGCAGGTGAGGTATTGGCGTCAGATGATGGCAACGCCTCCACATTTTGAACGGCCAACAGTCGAGGGTCACTATCTGTTCACGGGTAGGCTAGAGTTGTGAGGCAGAGGACGTACCTGCAATGCACGAGGGGGGGACCGTATCGTTGCAGATAGGTACGATCATTCCCAACACGTCGGTCGGTGACCAACGTGATAAATACTGTGCCAGCCAAGTGCACTACGCCATGCCAACCATTCGACAGCGGCGCAGTCTGCCGCATTGTCGTTCTTCATTGCTGGTTCATACGCATGCTGAGCATTGCTTTTTGAGTCAATCTGACTGCCAGATACACCACAGCGAGCGAATGTTTGAAGAGGGTGGGTGCTACATACCTCCGCGACTTTTACCCGGCTCTCGATCAGTCGTGGCGCATCAGTCAATTTGTTGCGTCGGGGATGGTATCGTGCTCACTCGGAGGTCGCGCTTTCTGACGGAGAATATCCATGTTCATCCATGGCAGGGGCACCACGTCGGTCTGGATGCATCTTGAACTTTGTACCATATTGGGGTTTGATGGCGCGCGCTGGATCGTTCTCCGGCCTGGAACAATTCAGGTAAGTTAGGAGGCTGAGACAGTGACAGCCTCGCTGCCCGGGCGGCTCGGAATTCACAGTCGCGCTGAATAGAGCTCTGTTCTTCATCATGACGCGCTCAGTCGCAGTCATGACATGTCCGATAGATTTTGCATATCCCCGAAAGGTTGAAGTCCGATCATTAGCGGGCGAAGTTTGAGTCAGATGTCGACCAACTCACCACACGGAAGATCTTTAGACAGAACAGTGTTATGCGGCTGGAGAGCGGCCTGGTAAGGAACCAAGAAGTGAACGCAGGGTGCTTGCGCACGTCA
Organism: Fomitopsis serialis; assembly: GCF_022376445.1. Classification (NCBI taxonomy): domain Eukaryota; kingdom Fungi; phylum Basidiomycota; class Agaricomycetes; order Polyporales; family Fomitopsidaceae; genus Fomitopsis; species Fomitopsis serialis. The sequence continues at coordinate 13,598 of NW_025955588.1, forward strand.
TGCACAGAGTTTCTGCGGGCCAAGGGGTACGAACTTCCACGCACCTGTAGTCCGGGGCGCATGATCAAAACCGTCGGCGAAAACTGTTGCACAAAATTGCAGCTTCGCAAAAAAAACGCCGTGGATCTGGAGTTGAGAACATGTGGTGAGGAGCCCTAACAATAGCTCGTGGCCTCAAAATGGTCAAAACTACCTTTCCCACTGGTGAATCGGCGCCGACAGGCTTATACCCAAGACGACATCCGACCTTCACGGATAGCACGCGCGTGTGATGCAACGACGCCATACGGAGAGCAAGCCAAAAGGAGCACGTACTTCTGAGGACCTAGTACACATTAATCATTTACTACGCCAGGATACTTATTCTCCCATCATCTCCTCCTGGGGCGCGCCTCCGCCACCACTTTCTCTCTCTTTCCGCGTTGCTTGCACGACATCGTCGACGCGCAGAAGCACACGCGAAGCCTCCACGGCCGTTTTGAGGATTTGAATCTGCGATACGCTAATGCATCAGCCACGGTGATCGGCGTAGACATACGTTAACGGACCTTGACGCTGGCAGATTCGTAAAGACCGTAGGATTTCATGTCCACGATCTTCCCTGTCTCGCCATCAATACCCCACGAGTGTTCTCCATTGGCATGCTTCGCCTGGAGTAGATGATCACGTCAGTTCGAAATGCAACTCACGGACACGAGCGAAACTCAAAGAGACTGATGTACGAACCCGAAGCTCAGTGAGTACCCGGATCGCGTTACCTCCGCTGTTCTGCACCAGCGTCCGCGGAATTACCTCCATCGCATCAGCGACGGCACGGAAGGGCCCATTCTCCACGCCCGTGATGCTCCTCGCCTTGGCATGCAGACCAACACTGATCGCCATCTCCGTCGCGCCTCCCCCGGGGGCGAGGATGGGGTTGAAGACCACGTTACGCGCGACGGACATTGCGTCCGCGAGGTTGCGGTCGATCTCGTTGAGGATGTCTTTTGATGGGCCGCGGAGGAGGATCGTGCACGCCTTCGGGGTCGTACACTCGGTGAGGAACGTGAAGTACTCGTCGCCAATCTTCTCGATGTTGAACAGCCCGCACTTGGTGCCGACGTCGGCCTCGCGAAGGTCCTCCACGCGGTTGACGATGGTGGCGCCGACAGCACGCGCGATGCGGTTGTTGTCGGACTTCCGTACTCGTCGGATGGCGGAGACGTTCGCCTTGGAGAAGAAGTGTTGCGCATAGTCTATGGAAGCGGTCAAAGCATGTTGACAATGCCGAGGGCGATTGACGTACCAGAGACACCCTTCTCGGTGATGACTAGGTCAGGCTTGAACTCCAGGATCTTGTCCACCATCGCCTTGACCTGCTCCTCCTCAATCTCCTGTATCCTGCTCCAATCCGCCTCCTTCGAAATCTCAATGTTCGTCTGCGACTCGCCCTTCTTGTACTCCAACGGGCAGTCCAGCAGGACGATCCGCGGCTTCTCGATCCGCCTGCGCATTTTGGGGTGCGTGATGTCCTTGTTAACCATGACCCCGCTGAGCACCTTGCTGTCCTCGATCTCACCACCCGGGATCTTTTCGACGCGTGCATACCGCTTGATGTCGACGGTCTTGGTGGCCCCCTCCTCCATTGCGACAGTGCGAACCGCCTGGAGCGCGAGCTTGCACATGAGGTCGGACCAGCGCATGACAAACTTCGTGCCGATGGACGTCTTTATGAGGGAGAGCATCTGCGCGTCGTCATTGGTTTCGATGGGGATGGAGATCTTCTTGATGATCTCGAGGGCCTCCTTGAGAGCCTTGTTGTACGCGGAGATGATGACCACCGGGTGGATGTCGCGCTCGAGCTGAGATAGAGACTGGGCGAGAATCTCGCCAGCTAGCCAAAGTCAAGCCATCATCTCAGAAACAACTTCGGTCTGGACATACCAAGGATGATGACACTCGTGGTTCCGTCACCGCACTCCTCGTCCTGTGTCCGACTGAGCTCGATCATGTTCTTTGCTGCGGGATGTGCGACGTCGATTTCCCGCAAGATGGCGTTTCCGTCGTTTGTCAACCTGAGCTTCGCGGTAAGACGACGGATATGATAGATTTTGTAGAGACGTACAGAATACCACCCATAGGATCCAAAATCATCTTGAGCATGGCTTTCGGACCCAGACATGTTCGGATGACATCCGCAACGGTCTGCCCGAGCATATCTTGAGCACCGTACTTGTAAACAAATAATAATATGCGTACCTTCGCAGCGGTGATGTTGGAAATCTGTGCTTTCCGTCCCGACTGCCTCTCGGGCGCGGTGTCTACAAAGGTCTCTGAGGGATGCCCTTCCCAAGCAGACAATAACGAACGTACTCATCACAAAGATTGGTGTTTGTCCGCCGGCCTGCATCATGACTGAACGTAGAGAGACGTAGGAGCAAAGAACGTGAAAGGAAGAGGCAAGAGGAGGCTCGCGTTCTGCAGACGCGTCTCGCCGATTTCGAAAACGTGAAGTCGGAAGCGCCGGTAAACCCTTTTGGGGCCGCATGCGCGTGACGGGCGCCTGTGCGATCCCCTCCAGTGCCACACCATCAGTCCTGTCTTATAGCGAGCCTGGCCCGCGTCGCCTGCTTGCGTCCCCACAATCTCTAGGCGAGCTATCTCTCAAGGATGAACACACATCCAACTGTAACAATAGAGCTGGTGAGACTTATAGCCTCCGAGCGACTGCGTGGTCCGCCGATACATATCCAGCCAGGTCCTTGACCGGCACACGACGCAGGAGGTCCTGCGCGCCGTCCTCCACTCCGTGCTCTTCCACCGCCTCTTCGGCACCGTCAAACCACAAACGTTCGAGGTGCTCGATGTCACGATGGTCAGTTGCACACTTCCCCTCACGCCACCGCGGCGCGCCGGTGGCGAATCTGAATCTGACGGACGGTCAGCCAGGCGTGGACGATCCTGAGATGAAACAGCTGGTGAACGACAAGGTCGATGCGTTCTGGAAAAGCATTGAGGGAGGCTTTAGCAAGCGTGGTCAGGTGTGTCTCATCGCTCTGTGATAATTCCCCGGGGAGGGCGCTCGAAGGGTGGCAGATGGAGTCCCCACTGCTCTTTGCTGTCGGGCAGTGCGTTCAGAGCACGTACCCTCAAGCACACTGCCAAACCAGGGTGCGGCGCAGTGGCCGCTCTCTGCGCGGAGGCGCTGCGCACGTCGTTCAATGCTGTACAAGATTCCTAGTATCGCCCAGCTGCATCCGCCCTGATCAGACTGAACTGGGGAAGTTCCTTGATCATGTTTGCTGTGTTCGCCGTGTTGTCTGGGCCTTGATACGCCACTGCCTGAGGCTACTCGGGCCCCTCGGACTCAGTTTCTGAGTGTTCACACGAGCTAGCATACCAGTGCTCTTATGAACGAGCGGATGAAGTTGGCCAGTCTCCCAGACCCCGCCAATAGCACGAAGCAGCGGTACGATCCACTATTGGCGTATTGAGTGCGAGTCGACTTCGATCGAACTTTGAAGCTTGATTCGGGACATGTCTCTTCGGTTGTTCCACTTTGTTGCCTATTCTATCGACTGCCTCATGCATCTCCAAACACGACTGATATCAGGCGTGTCTCGTCGCGCTCTACCATGGGAGGCGAGTACTCTGTGGGAGGACGTGCAACTCTGCTTCCGTTTTCTGATTGGTGTCTGGGCAGTGTGCTTCGGGCATCCACCTCACGCAAAGGCGTCGCCAATATTGGAGGCGCAGTGCATTATATCGCGGCGCAGTGACTGCTATCTGCGCAGGAGCGCTGTGCACGCCATGGGACGCTGTACCAGGAGGGCAGGCATTACCCAGCCACGTCCGCATCGAACAGGCTTGTCTGACAAGGAAGCTCGCGGATCATGCTGATTGCGCTGTCGTGTCCTGTCAACCTCTTAAGGCTGCCTCGGGTTTCACGGACTGTGTCTCTGGGCATTGATACTTCAATAAAGGGGCAGGTGAAGCAGACCGATCACTCAGACCCCGACATCAGCACGAAGCGGTACCATGGTTCGTTATCAATGCTTATAATTCGAGTCGACCGTGACCGAATATCGGAGCTGATAAAGTACCGTCCCTCTGGTTACTCTCCATTTACTGCACATTCCATGATTGCTTCCTTGCTTGTTGTGGTATTTGAAGTACAATGACTAGCGCACTTACACGGCATCCAGATCATCGTAACGTTCTCAGAAAAGCGTCCCAGGAAGACATGGTTCATGATGGGAGAGGTGAGTCCCGATATAGCGCCGCGAGCCACAGCACCTAAACTAAGTCCAGGAAGAAATTCCCTGGGAGCAGTGGTACGCACTATGCGGGCGGAGGGGGTGTCCTGCAACTGACCCACGTTTCAGGATCATAAACGCAGAGATCCGGCAGCCCACACCCGAGAGAGGTATGCCGCCTTTTCTTCACCGTATGCGCAAGCTCTAATATTACGCAATGTTATTTTTACCCTGTGTCTCGTTCGTTTTCTCTGCAGATCAGCGCAAATTCCAAGCGGACCTCGCCGCCACGCTCACCAAGAGCCTGAAGACGATGCTCACGCACGCGTCTTCCGAACGTGGCCGGTCTGCGGTCCCCCTCATCACGAACGCCAACGGTATATCGCCGTTCCCAATCAAGATTACCGTGAAGGTTGGTGGCGTGGAAGTGGGTTAACCTAATGCCCCGCCAGAGTCGGTGACTGGTGCCTTTGAGAGTTTGCCCTGTGACGGACTGTGGACCTGTCTGGCTGCCTTCACAGACTGCTCGCCTTACGTGTAGCAGAACCTTAACAGCCAGATGTGTACATAGCCTCCCGTGAAGCTGCTAGAGACGCAGCCTCTACATTTTCGGACTGCTTACATCCAGCATGCGTTTGGTACGCACCGAAGACCATTTCGACCGGTACGTGTAGCCAACGAGGTTAACCAGGTCTACAGGTAACTGGAGGGTGGCACTGAACTCAACTCGGTGTTCCGTAGGTTCATGCAGGCACGGTGACTGGATCGCGATTCGCCGCTGCAGCGCTTCTGTTCAGGGCGCGCCGAAGAGGCCACAGAAATGGACGACGGATGCATTTGGGAAGAACGTGCGTCGGTCGTGGCCCGACATTCGCTGCGCTCGTCCTCCCCATCACGGGCGCCTGACGCGCTTGCCTGTTGCGGGACGAACGTGCATGGGAAGACGCTCTGGCGGTCGCGCGGGAAGGCGACTCTGTTCCTTCCCCCCGGCAGACGGCTTCTGGGCAGACGAGTGCCCGAGGGCGGCTGCGAACTGCGATGGCTATATGTCGCGTTCTTCTATCTCTCGCCGTTATGTTCCCCTTGACACGCTGACCAAGGTGTCCTCCATGCTGATCCCGCCGCAGCTCCTGTGCTATAACTTGCATTGACTCGTGCGCAGTCTCTACACCCGGCCTCGAGCCTGCTACTACTATGGCTACAGCACGCACACGCCACATCCCACCCAGAAGCCTCAGCCTGCCCGTAGGACCCCTGCCCATGTCGCCACCCTCGCGTCGTCGTCCATGTCGGGCTCTTCGCTCTCACCCACCTCACCCAGCTCCATAGCGAAGAAGAGTTCGTTGCTGCACCTGAGTTACCACAGTCACGCGCCATCAAGTTCGGCCGCCTCGACCTCCAGCGGGTCGACGTCGAGAGCTTCGGCACGAGCCTGCTCGAGGCGTACCACGAATGGAAGGAAGCGGACGACGCCCTCCAACGCCTACAACTCGAAGAACGCGATCGGGACGAGTGCAGTGCCGAGCTTGCCGCCGCGAAGAAGCTGGTCGAGGGCCTGAAGACGGAGCAGTACGTCAATCACTCGTCGATCACCCGCTTCGCACAGTTCATTGATCGTGACCCTTGCTGTCATCTCCCCTGTGTGATCGACGACAGGGATGCCGCGCGGTCGCCGGGGAAGCGGAAGGTGACGCGGAAGTCGTCGACGATCGCGTTCTGGAAGCACAAGAACGCGCCGCATGTGCCCTTCCAGGACGTCCCGCGCCGGACAGCAACTTGGAAGACCTCGCGGAGGCGAGTGTG
>NW_025955589.1:0-19518 GCF_022376445.1 Fomitopsis serialis
CGCAGGGACTACCGAGAAGACGACAACGACGATGATGATGTCGACGAGGCGCGCCCAGCTGTAGAACACACTGGCAAGACGAGCATCAAACTGCCGAAGCATCCAACGGTTCCCATGCAGTCCCTCGATCGAATTGAAGAGAGACACAACGCACCTGGGTTCAAGAACACACTAGCACAGTACATCTATACGCTCAAAAACAATCGACGTCTCACCCCTGTTCAGCTTCATACAGCAGTATCCCACATGCCTTTCGATCGCGTCGACGTATTTCATGGTTCAAGTTCGCGCCCGAACCGTTGACAGATGGCAAAAACGAGACCGACGCAGTCAGGGCGCGACCTTCATTTGGAGAACAAACCGGTCGATTCGATACGGTGGTGGTATTACAAGATGAAGAAGCTGAGGCTACTGGGCTACAGGGTAAGTATGTTTCTCAGTTGTTGTGTCGAGGATTCTTACTCATATCATGGCCACCATCAGGCACGAGAATTGGACGCGTTAGAGTCATATTCAGACTTCCAGAGCATATTACAGACCCGCGCACTCGCGTTCCCTTGAGCGCCCCAGCATCATGGGCAGAACAAGGGCCATTGGCCTATGTAGAGTGGTACACCAAGCTCTCTTTGGCTGCTGACCCTACGCATATGATGTATGGGGTCAATAAATCCCCATTGCGCTCAGATGGTAAGCCTGTTGCAGACATTGTTCCCCTCAGTACTATACGGCAATCTTGCCAGTTGATACCTGTGTTCCCTGGTTCTGTAGGTGATAAGGCTGAGCAATTACCTACTGATTGGAACACTAATACTGTACTGGACACTGCATCTAAATTTCTACTTAACAATTGGGCGAGTTCTTACGCATATCAGACTCTGTGGTAGTAATTCATGCACATAGTAGATCTTGTATTTGGGGCCTCAAAGTGAATTTGAGTGCGAACACCGATACTCGGAATCTTGTGTGACATAACCTCACTTCTGAGGCGTCGGCTTAAGCAAAAGCCAGCGGACTGATGTGCCTTCAGTGACCCAAGGCCCATCTTAAGTACTCTAACGTGTCTTTTGGATATTCCGGTGCATATATAAGAGTATAAAGTCCAAAAACGTACCCAATGTTCTTGTAAAGACCACTTAAGCTATCTAGGTTTTTCCTGATGAACTGGTAGGTGTCTCCTTCCTCCCGAAGATCTATACAAAGGTGGAGGAGACCCACGCTGTCGTGATCACACCGAAGAGGTCATCAATACATTCGATGCTGACGAAGTCTGGATTGCATGGGGAATCGACGCGAACATCATAGTATGTCAAGATGATCCAATGTTACAATGATTATGTTAACATCTGCCGTTTTCCAAGCCGTTCACGACGTACTTCCCCCGTGCCGACATCTACGAACTCCTCACCCCTGATCTCCTCCACCAACTCATCAAGGGGACCTTCAAAGACCACCTCGTCAACTGGGTGGAGCAGTATCTTTACCTCGTGCATCCCAAAGTCAAAGCTCGTCGAAGAATGGATGATATAGACCGCAGGTGAGAGCTTCCTAATGTCATCTACCTATCAAATTGCTGATACTATCACTTATCCGAAGGATTGCCGCTGCGCCTCAATTCCCAGGACTTCGCCACTTTCCCGAAGGACATAACTTCAAGCAGTGGACTGGAAACGACTCGAAGGCCTTAATGAAGGTGAGTAAATTGATGCCCTATTCCGACGTCGTTCCGAGAATACAATCTAATGTCCTTGTGTCACGGAAGGTCTACCTTCCCGCCATACAAGGTCATGTGCCGGACAATATGGTTCGCTGCTTTGCGGCATACCTAGACTTCTGTTATCTGGCTCGACGGTCCGCTCATGATGAAGGTTCTCTCGCGGCGATGCAAGAAGCCTTAGATCGCTTCCACCGATATCGTGTCATATTCGAGACTGTTGGCGTACACCCTGAGGGTTTCTCGCTGCCACGACAACATGCCCTCGTCCACTACATTACTGGCATTCGACTTTTTGGTTCGCCCAATGGTATATGCTCGTCGATCACCGAATCTAAACACATCCGTGTGGTCAAGCAGCCATGGCGACGATCGAGTAGGAATAACGCTCTGCTCGAAATGCTTTGCACCAACCAACGCCTCGACAAGCTCAGTGCCGCGCGGTCAGTCTTTGCCAACCGGCACATGCTTGACGGCGACGTCCTCACGGACGCGATGAACGTGGCTTTTGTAACCGAAGATCAGTTCGCTCTTGACAACATCGATGAGCCGGAGGAATAAGCGATGGACGTAAATGGTGCTGTGGAGGGTGTCGTCGAGCTTCCAATGCGACAAGGTAAGTTGAATTCACTCACTTAGTGCAGCTGTGTATTATACTCATACGAGTCTAGTCTATATGCGCCGTGTTGAGGAGCTTGCTGCCGAGTACAAACAGCCAGACCTTCTCGTTTTGCTCCGCCGCTTTCTCTTCGACCAACTGTATGCCACAGATGAAATTGACTCAAGCATGGTGGACCTATCAGAATGTCCGCAATTCCTCGGGAAGATCGCCGTGTAACGGTCGGTGAATGCTACGTTCTTCGCGCCAAGCGAACTCTCTGGTGATCGTGGCATGCACCGGGAGCTCATTCGGTGCAACCCTTCTTGGCGTGGCAACCCGCGTTACGATACAGTCCTCATTGGTGTTGACGCGGATGAGCCCGGCATGAATGGGATGGCTGTCAGTCGGGTCATGGGGCTGATGGCGGTCACATACAGTGGTATACGCTATCCGTGCGCACTGATTGATTGGTTCGACGTCTTAGAGGATCCAAGCGATGTGATTGGCATGTACGTTGTTCAGCCCGAGCTCGATGATGATGAACAGCAGGTATTGTCTATTGTACATTTAGATAGTCTATTTCGTGCTGTTCACCTGATGCCACTGTATGGAGATGCTTCGATACCAGTCGACTTTCATTTCTTGTATAGCCTAGATGCATTTGAATCATTCTATGTAAATAAGTACAGTGACTACCATTCACACGAAACTATATTTTAGTCTTCGTCACTGTTATTTGCATTGATTTGGATCTGTCTGAACCCATCTGAACCTGTCTGATTCCTGAACCTGTCTGAACCTGTCTGAACCTGTCTGACAGAGTCTGACACCTGAAATGCCCTGATGCTCTGAGTGGTGCATCTCAGATGGGCAGATTGTCAGGACTTGCCCAATTTGCTGATGCTCCTCCATGTCCCGAGGCTGTTGCACGCGGGTTGCACGACTCGGAGACCAGTCCAGGTTGCTTGTCGCCCACGCAAAGTCAAGCAAATAGTCCCAAAATCGATCTTGCATGTCATTGGATGACAGGTGTGTCTCGTAGTGCGATTGGGAGAGGTCAATGTGGCTGCTGGTGTCGCATTCAAAGTGGTGGCATCCCGTGGAAAGCAGCGCGGCACCAGGCGTACACTCTCGATGCGAACTTGTGACGCCCGATGCTGTTTGAACTTGCTGTTGGGCGCGTCCTCAGGCGGCGTGTTGGGGCCATGTTTTACATGAGTACTTGACTTCGCTGTCGTGACCGCTGGGCAGCGTCAGGCATAAGCTGGCAGCTGGCACTGGCAAGCCGTAGGGAGCGATAAGTCCCACAGAAGCCTGCCCTAAAGTTCCCACCGCCACGTCAACAGTGCGACAGTGTTTCTATCCTAATACCCACCATACTGTTGTGCATCCTACCTCTTCACCACATCACCCAGCTGTACCCCAGTTATTCTGCATGCCTAGCGCAGTGGTGTGTTGATAAATCACCTGCCATGCTCGCCCTTGCGAGTTATGCTCGGAACTTCGGTGTGCGAAGTGTATCAGTGTATCAGGACTGACGGCACGTTTGCAGCATCCCGCCCGACCAGTAACACCTCATCTTCGCTGAGAAGCAGCTCGACCGGGCAGCGCATGCACAGGAGGTAGCCAAATGAGCGTGTAGGAGGGTGGGCAAATCGGTGGGCACAGGGCACGGTGCTGTAGCACATAACGCGCACAACGGGTGAGGGTGATTGCCCATAAGGGTGAGTGCACATATACGCGAGCGAGCTCCCTAACGGCAAAGACAGGACGCAGCGGCGCTGTGCAGCACGACGCGCACAGCGACCGCGAGCACCCAGAGCCAATGCTCTGCGTGCAGGCACGGCCGACGGACGGACAGTGGACGAGCAGGCGGACAAGTGGACGAGCGGCGGGAGAGCAAGCGGGCTGGCGACAACACACACGCCGACCGGAAGTGTGCTGGGCTAATGCCCAGCACGCAGACACGGCCGGCGAACGCATACACAGACGGAAACATGGGCACGTGAGTAGGCGGGCAAGCGGAAGCATAGGTGGGTGAGAGGACGGGCAACAGAGAGTGCAGGCGGGCAGGTAGACGAGCAGGCAGGCAGGTGAGTGACAGCACACGCGCGAACCAACCGAATAGGCTGGGACAGTGCACGTCACCACTTACAACACACACCCCCCAAGATTCGCTGACAAGCGGGCGAGTGGGCAGATAGGCAGACTTGCAGACAACGCACCGCAGGACAGCATGTGAGCGTGACTAACGAATGGACGCCGCACGCTGTAGATCGTGTGTGAGGAGCGGGGATGTGCGAACATGAGCGAGCAGAGAGGACGGGAGGATGGCGGGTGCAGGCAACAAGCCGAAAGCCGCACAGGTACCAGCGAGGTACTTCAACCTGCCGTCCACCACCAACTGGCGGTGGATTTCTGGGTGCGTCAGTGACACACCGCACTGCATGTCCACCCTCGCATTTGTCATCTTATGTCAGTGGCTCAGTAACTGTGATGTATGCGTACAATGTATATCAGAATCTGTACTATCTGGCATTCGAATATATTTCCTTTTGATACACTAATGTGTCTGTTCGTGTCTGAGGGTCCTAATTGGTGAATGCTCTGTTGGGTCTAACAGTGTCTAAATGTGTCTTGTGTTAGACATGAATCTACTAACTCAACTAATCGTGCCTGAATCATCTAAGCCGCCTAACTGTCTGTATAGGGCATTTTAGATGACATTAGACAAACACATGGATTTGCTGATCTGAGGTTTGTAGGGGAGGAGGGGAGAGGCCTGTGCCGGGGGCGTCCTAGGCGGTATAGTAAGAGAATAGGGTCTCTGTCCCGGACGGGGATGGTGGTGGAGCTTGGCAGAGCTTGAGGAGACGGTGTCTCTCAAGTACCACTTGAGGGTGGATTGGCATGTGTCGAAGCGGATGTCGTTGGGAGCAGTGTCCCGGCTGCTCTGCTCAACAGCCGAACGGTGTGGGCCTTACAGCGCATGTTTGTTTCATCCCTTGTGGGTGTTACAAGTCGCCATGTTACGTACATTTCATTTCTTCTTACTTGTTATCTCTAACCACCTCACGTGCATGAGCACCGGTTATGTACTGTACTGCACCCGGACTATCATGTGATAGCTGACTCTTGCTGACTCGTTTCTTCATCATGTTCATCAATCCCTTCGTCAGCGATTACGCATCCTGACTCATGCTTACTGTACATCTTGACTCAGACTCCTCCCCTTGTATATATACCTGTACAGTAGAGGTCGGACTCTTCAGTTCGACCTGGTTAGCAATCGACGCTAGCTTTCTCATACCGCTACTGCTTTGGAACTCGACTAGGACGAAGGGACTCGAGTCCTTCCTAGGTCTAAGAACAGAACTCTCCTTCGAAGTTAGTAGCCTTGTCAAGCTTGCGGCTTGTAGTGTTCCACTCGCCCAGCTTCGCGTAACAGCGGGACCACGAGGAGGTCTGCGCAGGGCATCGTCGACAACGACGACGCCCTCCCGGGGGTATAGTAGTAATGTTCTGCTGTAGTGACCGCTCAATGTCAGACCCGTCGGACGCGAAAGATTCGGAAAGAAACCGGGTAGATCGTCGCATTGTTGAGGAGCTGAACAACTTCGAGGTGCATCTTGGTGAGTGATTCGGCATCATCCCGAGAGCCACGGGCGATCGCAGCAATGATGATAGGAGGTACCGTGACCTTGTGCAAAGGGATTGTCAAGACATAGAAGCTAGCAATCACACGGTGATGGACAAATGTGTCAGTATGATCACACCAAGGACATCTGTGAGACTCGGACATACCTTATCTGCTCTGTCTAGCTTCGCTTAAAGACCTCGTCTAGGTCGTCGGACTCGGAGACCTCGATGATACCGCTGGCAGCACCCAGAATGACACAGGTGCTATCCTTTGATTCTTGCCAGATCGAGAGTGCCGCCTCCAATGATGTATCGTCCCAGGCAAGGGCAACTGGGCCATCATAATCCAGCTGTTGAAGCACAGATGCAGCAGTGTCTATGTCACTTGCCGCGAATCCAGGAAGAAACCAAGAGTTTCACTCTCCACCGACTATCGAAGCGAATGAGAGCTGCACAGGACGGAGTACTAGTAGTATTGGATTCACCGTATGCTCCGGAATGCAGGTCCTCCGAAGTGGTGTTGAAACACCTTGTACCCCCGTGGAGAGATCGTTGCGAGATGGTTGACAACGTCCATGAAGATGCGTGGATATACCATGCCATGTAGTGATTTGCCTCTGTATACGGGTCACTTTCGTGACTATGGCCTCTACACATCCAAGGAGTACGTCATAGTCACGATAGTGCCCGGCTACGACACCCTGACTGAATCTGAGCGATGGCGAGCGACCATCATCCTATGAACTTTGCATCAATAAGGCTCCTTTGAACGCTGAACACAGCAACTCACCGTCTCGACTAGTTGACGAAGGCCCTTATATTTGAGGTACAGCTCCCCTAGGTCTTGGCAGCGATAAATGATCATCGGGACAAACTTCATTTTTTCTTCGTCCGGCATAGGTCGATTCAGCCGAACTTGGTATGCATGGACACTGTACAGTCCTAAACACGCGAGGCAGGGAGGTGGTTCCTCGTCATCCCCTAAGACGGTCACAAAAATGTGGCAATTGGTAGCAAAGACCGCCCCGACATCCCTCCGGTTCACCCAGTGATAGAGTGTTTGTTCATGGCGGGGCACCATCTGCCGTCGCCTGTCCGATAGCAAGGCCCAGCATGCTTTCTTCTTTTTGAGTCTGAAGAGTTCCTGTGCGATGTTCATGCGGGAAGGTGCGCTGCCCCCAGGTGTGCTCGTTCGATGAAGATCGCATGCTACCTTCTTGTTGGACTTGTGCGTCAGGCCTGGACACGGGAGCTTTCGGATAGGCGAGCCCACTCAGCGGATATGCCAATGAGACCTGGCTAACCGACGATGCACAAGCCGCGGGCTCATTGGCACACCGACGTCGGCCGATGGGCGTCGTCTGGGCTTGGTGCTGGGACAGCCGGCGGTCGGCTGGTACGATAGTCATTGGATCGGCCGATGGCCTATTAAGCGTTGACGGTACTAATGTGTACATATGGCGCCTCTATCCCTTACTATGAGCATTGGCGATCCTCCCCGGCTGAACCCATGCGCATCGGGTGTTTGAGGGCTGTATATTTATGGCGTGCCGCGGCGTCCCCCCTTCTCAGATCTACCCGTGCGCAAACGACGTTCGTACACAGAATCATTATTGAGCATTGAAGGTCGGATAAACCGAGTACCATCGGCAATCCGGCATTGGCCGATCAACCTCTTGTGCTGAGGTGACCACGGGTGCATCCGAGATGGGCAGGCTCGATTAGAATTAGCAGCCCAAGTGGGCACGCTCAAAACTCATAAGAGAGCATGCCTCGCAGGCCACCGAACACCGGCCGAGCGCAGCCGCAGTGTTGATCGACCGCCCAACGTCGGCTATGCCAATGGTCCTCGGGGAGCGGGCGTCGGCTAGTTGCGATGTCATTCGCTAGCCGACATTGGCTGCGCCAGTGCGAAATGGCGCAGCCAATGTCACGTTGGTGGCCGGCGCTTTCTCACTGCCCGTTTTGAACGGGCTTCGTCGTGCTGCGAACAGAGCGTGTGACCGATTGCGATGGGGACGTAACCGAGACAGGGCCCGCGTTGCCGCAGGCGGTGACGGCGGGCGGCGGGGCGATCCACAGCGCAGCGAGGGAGCGCCCATTTGGCGCCCCAGCCATCCCGCGAGCGATCCGCCGCCCCGCCGGTGTTTTACTGCCTGTGGGCCGATGTTTGCCGCACCAATGGCATTCCAGTTTGCGCGATCCCGCGCAAAGAATGGCGGGTTCGACTCCCCCGCGAGCACCGCGCGGCCGCGCAGTGCAATGCGCCGCAACCGCGCGCAATTTGAAACCCTTGATTTTCCCGTGGATCCATCATACCTGTCGATCGGGAAACACGTAATCGTGAGTACCCTGGGGCTGCGCGCCTCCTCATTCTACCACTTAAACTTGCAGGGCGACCGCCGCTTCTCCCACGTCCCCAACGCAACATCTCGCCCGTGACCGACTCCTCGAGCTCAGCCCCCGCCTCCCCTCGTCTTGCCCCACGCGGCGCTCGTATCCGTCCATCGCTCCACCCCGTCTCGCACGATACCGCCCCGCTTTCCGCCCCGCTTGCTCTGGCCGCCGCCACTTCGATAGCTCCTGCGGCCGGCCACGCCGACACCCCAGGGACTCCCGCCACTGACGTCGCTCACTCCGCGCGTGGAGTCGCACCGGCTGCGGGCTCTGAGCTCCGCCGAAACCCCGCAATCCGTCGGTCCGCGCGGCGCGCACCCCCGCAATGCCCGCCGCCGCCTGCATACGAGACGGCGGCTCTCCCGTTGGATCCACTTGCGCCGCCTTTCTACGTCCGGCCCAGCGAGGATGCGCCTGCCATGCCCCGCTCGCTCGCGCCTCACGACGCATTGGCTAGCATACGGTGGATCGTCGAGGACATGAAGCCTCACCCGTGGTACGTTGCCTTTTTTTTCATTCTAGGTTCCATTACTGAATCTTTCAGGGTGCACTACGAGGCGTACGTGAATCGCACCGGCCTGTTAGTGACGGCGTCGAAGGTGTCGAGCGCGCCGCAGGGCGCTCCTTTAGTATGGTACATGGCAGTTTGGGTGTCGACGGAGCAGCAGGCGATGGACTTAGAGCGGTACGTGGAGGATCTGTTCGAGGAAGACGGGCGGGATGTTGTTTGAGGTGGGCGCCGCCCACATTACTATCCCGTAGTACTACTACACACGTTCTGGCTACACCACTACATATATTCAGTGTTTGCGACACTCAGCTCGCTTTCTCCCAGTCGACTTGTCACTTAGGCAATGCGCTCGCTGCGAAAGAAAGCCCGGCCGACCCGGGTAGATGTCTTCATCATGGCCAATCCGCCACGCAATCCGCGCATGAAATGCCCGCCTCTTGCAAGGGCCTGGCGCCGCGCACGTAGACGCGCCCTAGTACAAGCTGCGTACAGCCGCTCGGTTTCTTTTGTAGCCGACGGTCGGCCAATCAACGGATGTGGGTTGTGTATAAAGCGTCGGCCGCCGTCGGCTGGCCCTATACCATTGGTGGTTTCGGCACGTCGGTTACTCTATGATTATAGGGCAAAGACGCTGCCTGGTGTGGATAGGCTTGGGTTTCGCGGGACGTGCATTGCTAGCGAACGTCTTCTGTAGTGAGATGTTTGATCGCCCAGACGCAGCATTGCGTAGACACTTTTTCGTAGCACGATGAGTCTTCCCATTCTTGATTTCGTAAGGTACACGCATAGTCAACCACTCCGCACATGCCGAGCACCGTACTGCTAGAATGTCGTTCGCCTTGAACTCGGCATGGGTGTCGTCCACACGGACCCTGTCTCGAAACGACTGTAGCTTGCTGTAATTGATTTTGAAAGTCCCATCGTGAACACGATTGCGCAGGGCTTTCTGCTTCGACCACGATGATGATGTTTTCGTGCCACGCTTCGACTCTGCCCTGCCTTGACGCGAAGCCTGAAGGGAAGAGTCGGCAGAGTCTGACGCGCTCTCCGTAGACGGTATCCGCTGAGATGATGCGCCTCCTGTGGTACGTCTCACCTGCTGTTTCTGGCGCTGATCGGCTTTGGATCGAGCATCCTGGGAGTCCTAATCACCCTCTGACGAGTCAGCGACAGCTTGAGCGAGTGCAGCAGAAGCCCTAGCCTTCGTCGCAGTAGTGGGTGTACATGGAGGCTTTAGTGTAGAGGTCGATGACGTCTTCTCGTGTTTGCGCTTGCCGAGTCGGGTCCCAGACGACGTGGAAGGGAAGGTGGTAGAGTCGACTGATGAAGGTATGATAGCAGGGTCCGAGTCACAGACGTCACCGTCTGTGTCCGTCGCAGCATTTCTGACGGATCCTGAAGATGACCAAGCATCGGTGAGATACAAGGAGACTCAGAACAGGATCATGCACATACCTCGCTAGCATTTTGCAGCGCTTCGGAAAGCCGAAGATACCACTCCATTCGATGCTGGGCTGATGTCGATTGTGTCCATGGTTCTTAATGAAGAAGCTTTGCGGCGATAAGACTATAACAAACGATCCCACATGAGTCGCAGTCTGCCTGTCTCGGGCATACCAAGAGGGCGAAGGCGACACGATGAGTGATTTTGCGACAAGGTCAGAGCACAGATGACCCAGCCACCACTCAAGAAGTTTGATCGTTTTGTTCGGCGGTTTGGCGGCAGCATTCTTAGAGTCGCAGTACGTATAGGTATACGTAGGGAGTGATATGACAAGAACCGTCCAGCGGGAGTTGTGTACGAACAGGGTGAACACGAGTTCTTCAACTTGAATAGGCAGAGCACGACGCGAGTACGGCTGTTCTCTGAGAGTCGTCGGGAGATGAGAATCCAGCCCAGCATTAACCATGTCACCGTTGACCCACTGATCGGAAAGGAGGGATGCCAGGTCTTCGGTGGTCAATAGCACTGGGCTACTAAAGCCGGGGACAGTCGAATCCCAAGCCACACTCGTCCATGTCTCCCTGCGCTCTTCCAGTCAGCGAGCATCACGCAGCTTCGATTGCCGTCGGCTACACGGTTGAGCCATGCAGACGCTCGGAGCCACTTCTTGTGTTTCCGCTCTGACGTCTCGAGTTCGCCCAGGAGGGCTTCGACCCAAAGTGGGTATCACCCAGAAACGTCGGAAGGGAGGTATGTTGAACGAGCCCCACTAAGCCAGGCATCGTTGAAGATCTGGCGTAGGCTGCTGACCTGCTCGACAGCACTCATGATATGCTGTAGGGCCTCCTCATCGAGCATAAAGTCATTGTCTTGGACCAAGACAGAGGGTAAGTCTTGGCTGAAACGCACCCCGACCGAGGCGGAAGTGGTAGGTGGCCGCAGCGGAGGTTGAAAGCAAAGAAGTGCATCGACGGTGAGGGATGTTTTCGGAATGAATGTGGATCGCAGGCTCTGCGGGATCGTACGCGCATGATCCCTGGCGTGGCGAACGTGAACCGGAATCCCGTTGCTCCGTGTTTTGCCGATACCGAGCCATTCTTCCGCGTGAAACGACGCGAGGCTGTTGATAGCTGAAGAAGAGGCAGCCGTTTCCTGGCCGCTGGCGCGATCCCCATGGGTAGGCGTGCACGACAAGATATCTGACCCGCCGTCCTCATTGGGCACTGGTAAGACATTCGTATCAAGTTATGGTGGGTGGTACGAATATCGGCAGCATACCGTGGCAAGAGCATTCGCTTGGTTTTCGTATGAATGGAGACCGACAGTCAACAATAGACGGTAGCCTCATGGTAATATCCTCGTCGTTCGCGTCGCTTTGCATCATGCAAGAAATCTCAAGACAATGTTGCAGGATAGCAGACGGACGTACGTGCACTTCGTCCTCTGGCAACTTCGTCTTTAGTTCGCCCCCGCCCTTCGTCGTGCATCAATCCCGCCCGCATGGTCATCGCTACTCACCAGGATTCACCGACACCATCATCAGTCATGGAATAAACCACTTGAAACCCGAAGTATGACTTGCCTTTCTCCGCAGCTGCTTGGCCCTGTATGGTAGGTCTTCGTCTACACTGAATCTTCTTCTTTGATATTGACGGATTCGCCGAGCTCCGTGTCATCTATAGAGGAATCGGTGTACCGAAGTTAGCTGCATTTACTAGTAGTACGGCGTGAACTTCACCTAGGATGCTTTCCCCACCGAAAATTGACAGCGACCACAAGGTTGCCTATGTCCGCATGCCGATAGGACATGCGGACACGACAGCCTGTACGGCCACATATGGATCGGAGCTCGGCCGCACCAGGATCGGACATAGGCACCCTATTTGGGCGGGTTATGGCCGCCCCAGGATCGGACCTATAAGCGCCTTGTCCGGGTTCCACTGAAACCCGCCCGTATCAGACCTACTCAACTCGATGGGTGTTGCTGGTCTGTGGGATGTACGTGCTTCTTCTTGCAACCTCTAGATGGTGGGAATGTTGACAATCGGGTAGATTCTCCGTCCGGCGGGAGACACGCGTTCTCTTACCCATCTAGCTGTCGTCGACGGCTTCGAGGCCAACCCAGACGGAGTGCGCGGTTTCCGTGTCGGCATTGACGCAAGCATCTGGTTCTATCATGCAGCGCATGGCGGGCGGGCAGGGGAGAACCCCGAACTTCGAACACTGTTCTTCAGATGCACCAGGCTCATGAGTGCCCCATTTCTACCGCTCTTTGTATTCGACGGACCAAAGAGGCCCGAAACCAAGCGCGGCAACAGGATCAGTGGGAAAAACCATTGGATGATACAAGGCATGCAAGAGATCATCAACGCATTTGGTTTTGAGTGGTGCATGGTGGGTAGCATCCCTACTACGTTTCAACTCACTGCATATATCAACGCGCTTTGGCTGATAGGCACCTGGAGAAGCGGAGGCAGAGCTCGCTTATTTGAATCACATCGGTGTCATTGACGCTGTGTACACCGACGATGTGGATGCATTCCTTTTTGGAGCGAAGATGATTGTCCGGAAGTGAGTGGTTCTCCCACTAATTTACGTGCATATCGGTCTAGGTAGCAAGTCTGGAAACTGTCTACTCTATCTCTGTTATGAGCTGAGTACTTGCAGTTGGATGCCCTCAGGGAACCATCGCCATAATTTGCGCATGCAAATTCGCAATGTCCCGTTACATTCTTCCCACTTTCATAGTCTCGCCGCAAATACTCCACGTGTTTGTGTCGAACCTACCCACTTTCGTATCGCCCATCTCTTATAGCATCCCTAGACCTTGATACTGATGATTTCTGTTTGGTAGTCCAAGCACGACACTGTATGGTAACCGCGCGCATGCCCTCAAAAATAGTGCGGGCGTCGAAGACGGCAATCACGTTGCGACGTACACCTCGCACGCAATACTTACGCACCCCTCAATTGAGCTCACACATGGCGGACTAATCCTCATGGGCATCCTCTGTGGGGGCGACTACCATCCCGCCGGTCTCATCGGGTGTGGTTCCACGATTGCGCACGGGCTCGCACGTTGCGGTTTCGGCGATAGCCTTTACAACGCAGCGCGCACACTACCGCGCTCGGAGCTCCGTGCCTTCCTACGCGTATGGGTCGAGGAAGTGCGCATTGAGCTCCACACAAATGCGCGTGGAATCCTCAGCAAGAAGTACACTGCGCTGGCGAGAAGATCCCTGAGGACTTTCCCGACATCGATGTCCTATTATCGTACACAAACCCTGTCACGTCCGAGTCGGAGGCAGCTTCCAAAGGCCGCGTGCCGAAGATCACGATGCTTGACTGGGAGAAAGAGCCTGACCTAGGAAAGATTGCTGGCTTGTGCGAAATGTACTTCGAATGGGGCGTCAAGGAGACCATCATGAAGCGTTTTCGCACAATCCTTTGGCCTGCTGTAGTGCTGCGGATACTCAGACGCGTCGCGTTGTCGGAGGACATGCGCACTATGTCTCAGGCAGCCCGCTCAGTGTTGCTCCATCCTGCCACCCCTACGAGGAAAGACAAGAATAGGGAGCGCCATGTGCCTGGGACGCCGTCGTCGATTATCACGAAGCATTTCTCCTCGCTCCACCTGAGCTCGCCTAAACGCGCCGGACGTACCGACTGCGACACCGAGGATGAAGGCGACGAAGACAAGCTCATCGTCAAGATCCACTCGTCTCGGCAACATACATCCACAGATAATGTTCTCGAGTATCGTATCGAGGTTGCCCCTGTACATCTCGTTCGACTATCTGAATCCGGGCTGAGGGGTCTCCGTACTGCATTGGCAACGGGGTTGGACAGCGGCTCAAACGTGCTAGAAGGAGACGAATCGGACGGCGTTGTTCAAGGAAAGAAGCGTTTACCGAAACCGCCACCCAATCCTAAGGATCACCTCAGGATCTGGATGCCCGCGTGCATGATACGCATCGCGCGGCCGGACCTTGTGGAGGGATTCGAAAGAATCCAGGAGATGCGTACGACCGAAAAGGTGGCAGTGAACGCTCGTAGCACCGCACGTGGTTCCAAGGTCAAACGGAGCAACGCCTTCGGGTCAAAGGCAAAGGCAGGGAAGGATGTCGCGGTGTTAGGCTTGGAGTACGAAGAAGAGAGTTCAGACGGGTCTCCGACTCCAACCAGACCGACGCCAAACGCCTGCGCCGCCAAGGGAAAACCAGCTATCATGGCTCCAGTCCCTGAACAAACCGGCAGCATCAAGGTGTTCTCCGGAGTCGTTGAACAGCCCGTGCGTATGAGCAGTAAACCAAACAAGGCGAAGTCAACCACCATCAGCACCCCCGACAGTGACATCGACGACGACAGACAGGCGTCTGCGGTATTATTCGCAGCCGATAGTGCGAATCGGAACATTCGTCGTCTGCATGCAAAGCGATCGTGGACCCGCGGCCAGTCTCCGGCCGGCACGCACAATGACCCAGCTAACGACGACGGGCCACTCCAGAAATCCCCCCGCAAATCTCAGAAGCATACATCGCCACGTAAACAGGGCACATCACGGCCGAGGTCCCTCATATCCGTCTCATCGTCCAGTGAAGGTGATCAGTTTGCAGTTGTGTCCTTTCCCCTCGGGCCGTCGCCAGTGCGCCAGCCTCCTGCCACGAAAGCGCCATCCTCATCGCCGTCGCGGCGCAAACACTTCTCTGATGTGTCGACGATATCTATATCAAGTGACTCGGAGCCGGAGAACGCTCGAAAGCCCAAGACAGCCTCACCCCTGCTGGTGAGACATACAGAAGTGACAGCGCCGAAAGCGTCAGTAGGCCACACTGGTACGTCGGCGAGATCTAGAACGAGACCCACTGGGAGACCCTTGGTACGAGAACGAGTAGTAGCGGATCCTAACGAAATCATCGATCTTACGTGATACACGGCCAGCTCTACACTCGTGTAACCAGTAGTCTGTCGAGTTACGATAGTATAATCCGAATAAACTAACTTCTTGCTACACATATGCATCCATCGCCGAAAGTGCATCCTAGCGACCGTTAACGAGCTTGAATCATAATGCTTGACTTCCTTATCATTTTTGTCTGTGTGATGCACAGATTGTCGGTCATTATCTCGGACTCCTTGATCAAGTTGGGGCCTGAAAATATGCTACCCAAGGCTCCATGACAGCGGTAGCGCCATTCGTCCGACGCACTGTTAGCCGGTCAGACATGGTAAGATATAATGATTTAGCCAGATGTTCGTCGTGAACGTTGTCCGCCTGAGACATTGTTGCTCCCTGCGCAGGTCGACGAGCCTACTATGATCACATATCCACGACCGACTGTTAGGAGCCTGTTGGATCCCAACAGTCGGATGGCACTCGAGACGCACTATCTTAGGCAGGCCTAAGCTATTTCGAATAATGTAAGGACTGGGACTGGCCACAAGCAAGGTGCCTGCGGGCATGTAGTACTAGTAATCTCCCTAAGCAGACGTAGACAATCCCTTCAACATTCGTGCCTCAGAATCTCCTTGCCTGACCGTAGTAGGCACTTAATGTAGAACACGACGTAATACATGTGTTTAGGCCGAGCCAAGGAGCATGCCCGTAGGAGCATGGGACAGGAGTACATGGTCCCGTCAACCATAGGGCGACGACGCGGAAAGACTGAGTAATCGCGGCAATGGTCAAGACATGGCTGTCATGTACCATCGAGACAGCTACACTGGTGCAGCATCGACAGGGAAACCGAATGTTTCGGACGCCAGGTGATTACAATAATAATACAATTCAACGCACGCAGTCTAGTCATACCACCGCTCACGCAGTCGCTCCTTCCTCACCATGAATTTCGTGATGACGATGGCGAGTGCTAGCCCGGCCACAGTCAAGACAAGCTGAACCTTGTTGAAGCTCTCACTCAGCACGACGAACGCATATGACGGTGCAATTCGCGTGACGACAATGTCGCACGGTTACCTGGAACCTTGCCGAGGGATGCAATGTGCCTATGGAGAGGTTGTCTTCGCCGGGAGCGAAGCCAAACGTCCAGGTGATGTTGGTTATATGCTTGTCGGTGGAGTCGACCTCGGACGAGGTTCTGTGTCCGGAGAATCGACGCTGGCCGGAAGCACCGTTACGAAGGGAGAAGATGGATGGGACGAGTTGACAGAGGCTTCCTTGATTTCTTCCGTTTCGAAGATAGACGTGCGCCTGGCTCTGTGCTCAGTATGATAGGTACCATAGGTTGCGAAACTGGCTATTGACCTGCACGAACTCATCTAGCATGACGACGGGTTCTTGGGAGCCGCTGCGGAGCAAGTACACTTCAATGACGGGCCAGGCAATGATGTCGAATCCATCAGCAGATACCAGCACGCCTCTTGCATGTTCGCCCGCCAGCGCGTCCACATGGAAGAGGGTCATGCCCACAAGACACTTCAATCGTCCCATAGGTCAGCGCCAGCTCCAGCCATCAGCTCCGAGACACGCTGCCCGCCTTCCTCTGAGTGACCAACACGACCTGCGGCGCATCTCCATCGCCCACCGTTCACCGCGCCGTCCGCAGAGTCGATGCCATACAGCTTCCGGTGCGTCATCGCGGCGAGGACGATTTGCGGAATCCGAACACGAAGATCTGTGCGGAGTTATTGCGGAAGTCTATCAGGGTTCCGGTTAACGACGTACCTGCGCGTCGGACGATTCTCAGACGAGACGGTTGCCAAACGACTCTTCCTCGTGTGCCACATGGGAGGTGGGAAGCACCTCCGGCTTCATCGAGACGTTTGTGCCGAAGCCGGCCCTGCGAACGACGCGATGAACGACACACGGTTGTAGTAAAGGGACTCGTGACGGAGGCCGCGCGGGACTGGGTGCGGGCCATGGGGGCACCCGAGTGGGCGGGGAGATGGAAGCCTGCGCCATTGCGGCGTTGTGGCGGTTGCAAAAACTCTTGAAAATGGTGGCCTTCATGACGAACTCAATCCGGTCGAGAGGGACGAACCAGACGATGTCCTGCAGACGCGTAGGTTAGAAGGTGTCGAGGACCATGATATGATCGAAGACGTAACCAGACCCAAACGGCACTTATCGACCCTGCCTACCATACAAACCTGAGCAGACCGCGACCAGACATCGTCGGGACTGACGCACCGGGAGGACCATACATGAGAGAACCCTTCGGAGGCTTGATGCCAGGCGCCTTGAGCCCGTCCGCTCGCTCCACGAGCAGGACAATCGCCTCAATTAGCCCCTCGATCTGCTTCTCCAGCCCTCGATGTCAGCGTAGGTCCCGCCGGCCGCCCATCCACCTCTATCGCCCTTCACCCGCGAGCTGCCGGGAGCGTGTCAGGCACCAGATACGAATCCTTATTGGTGCCAACGGGATCGCCGGGTCTGAGATTCTCGGGCGGGACGAGGTCGGTGAGCGGGAAGAAGACGGTTTGTTGTGTCGAGGGCTTGATGACGGCGAATCTCCCCTTGCGCATAGAGTCAAGGTCTCGGTTCGCGCTGCCGTCCTCAGTTTCAGAATTCACGTCCAGAATCTGCTTCTGTTAGCTGGTAGCCTTACTAAGGTGACTGAGCGGGCGTACCTCGACTATATTCGCCACAAGGTAAGGCAAGACCTTGTCCTGCGTGATCTTCTCCCCATTGTCCCGAATCTTCTCCTTCGTGGCATTCTGCTCTTGTTGCAGACGTAACGTCTCCGAGGGCATCACCTGCAGGTTCCCTGGGCGTCGGCTCTACACGCGAAATCTGTGTGGACGGACCTTCAAGTCATTGTCGGTGAGCCGAACTCGTGTACGGATGCTCAAAGATATGATCTCCTCGGGGATGTCCTCCCATGTCTCTTCAGCAGGCCGGTCCGGAGTAACGTCCACAGCGTCCTGCGGTGCTTCTGAGGACGATGGTGTGAACTCTGGTGCCTTCTCATTGCTGCTGCCTGGCGGCGGGTTTAGAGATTGTGTCGAAGCCATGATGGTAAGGAGAGAAGGTGAAGGGCGGCCGTCGCAAAGGATTGATCGTGAGGGAAGCAAGGAGGAGCGGAGGAGACGTGTACGGGACGTGCGTTCAGAGTAACGGGGCACGTGTCCCTGGTTTGCTGCCACTCCCGTTACGAAGGGTGAATGTCGTGGTCGCCAACGCCGTCTTGCGCGCGACGATCCCGTCGGCCGCTGTTACACGGATGTGCCGCCTGCCAAGAAGCAGAAACTGCGAGACGACTACCACCGGCTTTACCGCGTGCGGTCACCGCTCCTCAACTGCCTACACCTGCTCGCCTTGCTCATCGCCTGCCTACACCTGCTCGCTTACCCTCTCGTTCGGCGGTCCTCGCGCGAAGAGGACCACTACCCGTTCCTGATAACATCTCAGACGCGTCGTGGCCCGAGCCACGCATGGCAGCCTGCGCGGACGCTGGTGCATGGTGAGCACTACAGTGACACGGAACCGCAGCGTACCCTGACGCTTCTGCAGTCCAAAGCCACGTTGATCCCTGTGGACATACACCATGTCGTCTCACTCACAGCTTTCCCCTCGACGTCTGGTCCGTCCTTGCTTGCCTCTGGAACGGCCACCGCTCGCCCGCTTTCTTTCCCCGTCGTTCGGCACTCCGTCCCCAACAATGTCCGCACCGCCCACTCACCCAGCTATTCCGAGAACTGCCGCTTCGCAAGCTTCACAAAACGGGTGATGGACTCGCACGTGGCGCTCTCGATGCGATCCTCCACATGTCGCTGAACCTCGCGCGCGATGCTCCCGCGATCCCGGCTGCACGAGATTGAGAGCCTGAGGATCAACTTTGGCGGGGTATGTTCGAGACGGACAAGGATGCGCAGGAGATACTCCTCACCTACTTCCACCTCCTCAAGTTTCTCCGCATAAAGAACATCTGCTTCGACGGGATGGACCTCTGGTGCGTCCTATGCGCGTGCTCCAAGCTTCGCGGGCTCACTCTGTGCCCTGCGATCGTTGTTATTACCGGATTTTACGCCGGACCTGGCTGCTATAGCCCCGCTGCACCATGACGGGCTCTTGGCCTTGCGCAACCTCGAGTAGGATGGAGGCTCGGCGCGAAATACGTCCCTAGCCTGTTCAGGGCAGGTGGTCCGTCCCACCACCTTTCGTTCGCCTGATCTGGGCGGTTCTCGTTCAGAAACAGTCGGTCCTCGATTCCACACACACACCCCACACCGTAAGTGTATAGGAATTCAACCTG